>NW_026775592.1:0-88387 GCF_030987335.1 Cornus florida | reverse complement strand
AAAATTAAAATTAAAAATACAAAACCGGACTAAAAAGGGGTGCAACACGAGGACTTCCCAGGGGGTCACCCATCCTAGTACTACTCTCGCCCAAGCACGCTTAACTGCGGAGTTCTGATGGGATCCGGTGCATTAGTGCTGGTATGATCGCACCCGACATATTCTCGCCTCCATTTCCCTATAAACCCCTTCCGCTACCGTTCTATTGCCCTTCCGACGCATTCGCCGGGAAATAAATAAATACATATTAATAAAATTAAAATTAAAATTAAAAATACAAAACCGGACTAAAAAGGGGTGCAACACGAGGACTTCCCAGGGGGTCACCCATCCTAGTACTACTCTCGCCCAAGCACGCTTAACTGCGGAGTTCTGATGGGATCCGGTGCATTAGTGCTGGTATGATCGCACCCGACATATTCTCGCCTCCATTTCCCTATAAACCCCTTCCGCTACCGTTCTATTGCCCTTCCGACGCATTCGCCGGGAAATAAATAAATACATATTAATAAAATTAAAATTAAAATTAAAAATACAAAACCGGACTAAAAAGGGGTGCAACACGAGGACTTCCCAGGGGGTCACCCATCCTAGTACTACTCTCGCCCAAGCACGCTTAACTGCGGAGTTCTGATGGGATCCGGTGCATTAGTGCTGGTATGATCGCACCCGACATATTCTCGCCTCCATTTCCCTATAAACCCCTTCCGCTACCGTTCTATTGCCCTTCCGACGCATTCGCCGGGAAATAAATAAATACATATTAATAAAATTAAAATTAAAATTAAAAATACAAAACCGGACTAAAAAGGGGTGCAACACGAGGACTTCCCAGGGGGTCACCCATCCTAGTACTACTCTCGCCCAAGCACGCTTAACTGCGGAGTTCTGATGGGATCCGGTGCATTAGTGCTGGTATGATCGCACCCGACATATTCTCGCCTCCATTTCCCTATAAACCCCTTCCGCTACCGTTCTATTGCCCTTCCGACGCATTCGCCGGGAAATAAATAAATACATATTAATAAAATTAAAATTAAAATTAAAAATACAAAACCGGACTAAAAAGGGGTGCAACACGAGGACTTCCCAGGGGGTCACCCATCCTAGTACTACTCTCGCCCAAGCACGCTTAACTGCGGAGTTCTGATGGGATCCGGTGCATTAGTGCTGGTATGATCGCACCCGACATATTCTCGCCTCCATTTCCCTATAAACCCCTTCCGCTACCGTTCTATTGCCCTTCCGACGCATTCGCCGGGAAATAAATAAATACATATTAATAAAATTAAAATTAAAATTAAAAATACAAAACCGGACTAAAAAGGGGTGCAACACGAGGACTTCCCAGGGGGTCACCCATCCTAGTACTACTCTCGCCCAAGCACGCTTAACTGCGGAGTTCTGATGGGATCCGGTGCATTAGTGCTGGTATGATCGCACCCGACATATTCTCGCCTCCATTTCCCTATAAACCCCTTCCGCTACCGTTCTATTGCCCTTCCGACGCATTCGCCGGGAAATAAATAAATACATATTAATAAAATTAAAATTAAAATTAAAAATACAAAACCGGACTAAAAAGGGGTGCAACACGAGGACTTCCCAGGGGGTCACCCATCCTAGTACTACTCTCGCCCAAGCACGCTTAACTGCGGAGTTCTGATGGGATCCGGTGCATTAGTGCTGGTATGATCGCACCCGACATATTCTCGCCTCCATTTCCCTATAAACCCCTTCCGCTACCGTTCTATTGCCCTTCCGACGCATTCGCCGGGAAATAAATAAATACATATTAATAAAATTAAAATTAAAATTAAAAATACAAAACCGGACTAAAAAGGGGTGCAACACGAGGACTTCCCAGGGGGTCACCCATCCTAGTACTACTCTCGCCCAAGCACGCTTAACTGCGGAGTTCTGATGGGATCCGGTGCATTAGTGCTGGTATGATCGCACCCGACATATTCTCGCCTCCATTTCCCTATAAACCCCTTCCGCTACCGTTCTATTGCCCTTCCGACGCATTCGCCGGGAAATAAATAAATACATATTAATAAAATTAAAATTAAAATTAAAAATACAAAACCGGACTAAAAAGGGGTGCAACACGAGGACTTCCCAGGGGGTCACCCATCCTAGTACTACTCTCGCCCAAGCACGCTTAACTGCGGAGTTCTGATGGGATCCGGTGCATTAGTGCTGGTATGATCGCACCCGACATATTCTCGCCTCCATTTCCCTATAAACCCCTTCCGCTACCGTTCTATTGCCCTTCCGACGCATTCGCCGGGAAATAAATAAATACATATTAATAAAATTAAAATTAAAATTAAAAATACAAAACCGGACTAAAAAGGGGTGCAACACGAGGACTTCCCAGGGGGTCACCCATCCTAGTACTACTCTCGCCCAAGCACGCTTAACTGCGGAGTTCTGATGGGATCCGGTGCATTAGTGCTGGTATGATCGCACCCGACATATTCTCGCCTCCATTTCCCTATAAACCCCTTCCGCTACCGTTCTATTGCCCTTCCGACGCATTCGCCGGGAAATAAATAAATACATATTAATAAAATTAAAATTAAAATTAAAAATACAAAACCGGACTAAAAAGGGGTGCAACACGAGGACTTCCCAGGGGGTCACCCATCCTAGTACTACTCTCGCCCAAGCACGCTTAACTGCGGAGTTCTGATGGGATCCGGTGCATTAGTGCTGGTATGATCGCACCCGACATATTCTCGCCTCCATTTCCCTATAAACCCCTTCCGCTACCGTTCTATTGCCCTTCCGACGCATTCGCCGGGAAATAAATAAATACATATTAATAAAATTAAAATTAAAATTAAAAATACAAAACCGGACTAAAAAGGGGTGCAACACGAGGACTTCCCAGGGGGTCACCCATCCTAGTACTACTCTCGCCCAAGCACGCTTAACTGCGGAGTTCTGATGGGATCCGGTGCATTAGTGCTGGTATGATCGCACCCGACATATTCTCGCCTCCATTTCCCTATAAACCCCTTCCGCTACCGTTCTATTGCCCTTCCGACGCATTCGCCGGGAAATAAATAAATACATATTAATAAAATTAAAATTAAAATTAAAAATACAAAACCGGACTAAAAAGGGGTGCAACACGAGGACTTCCCAGGGGGTCACCCATCCTAGTACTACTCTCGCCCAAGCACGCTTAACTGCGGAGTTCTGATGGGATCCGGTGCATTAGTGCTGGTATGATCGCACCCGACATACTCTCGCCTCCATTTCCCTATAAACCCCTTCCGCTACCGTTCTATTGCCCTTCCGACGCATTCGCCGGGAAATAAATAAATACATATTAATAAAATTAAAATTAAAATTAAAAATACAAAACCGGACTAAAAAGGGGTGCAACACGAGGACTTCCCAGGGGGTCACCCATCCTAGTACTACTCTCGCCCAAGCACGCTTAACTGCGGAGTTCTGATGGGATCCGGTGCATTAGTGCTGGTATGATCGCACCCGACATATTCTCGCCTCCATTTCCCTATAAACCCCTTCCGCTACCGTTCTATTGCCCTTCCGACGCATTCGCCGGGAAATAAATAAATACATATTAATAAAATTAAAATTAAAATTAAAAATACAAAACCGGACTAAAAAGGGGTGCAACACGAGGACTTCCCAGGGGGTCACCCATCCTAGTACTACTCTCGCCCAAGCACGCTTAACTGCGGAGTTCTGATGGGATCCGGTGCATTAGTGCTGGTATGATCGCACCCGACATATTCTCGCCTCCATTTCCCTATAAACCCCTTCCGCTACCGTTCTATTGCCCTTCCGACGCATTCGCCGGGAAATAAATAAATACATATTAATAAAATTAAAATTAAAATTAAAAATACAAAACCGGACTAAAAAGGGGTGCAACACGAGGACTTCCCAGGGGGTCACCCATCCTAGTACTACTCTCGCCCAAGCACGCTTAACTGCGGAGTTCTGATGGGATCCGGTGCATTAGTGCTGGTATGATCGCACCCGACATATTCTCGCCTCCATTTCCCTATAAACCCCTTCCGCTACCGTTCTATTGCCCTTCCGACGCATTCGCCGGGAAATAAATAAATACATATTAATAAAATTAAAATTAAAATTAAAAATACAAAACCGGACTAAAAAGGGGTGCAACACGAGGACTTCCCAGGGGGTCACCCATCCTAGTACTACTCTCGCCCAAGCACGCTTAACTGCGGAGTTCTGATGGGATCCGGTGCATTAGTGCTGGTATGATCGCACCCGACATATTCTCGCCTCCATTTCCCTATAAACCCCTTCCGCTACCGTTCTATTGCCCTTCCGACGCATTCGCCGGGAAATAAATAAATACATATTAATAAAATTAAAATTAAAATTAAAAATACAAAACCGGACTAAAAAGGGGTGCAACACGAGGACTTCCCAGGGGGTCACCCATCCTAGTACTACTCTCGCCCAAGCACGCTGAACTGCGGAGTTCTGATGGGATCCGGTGCATTAGTGCTGGTATGATCGCACCCGACATATTCTCGCCTCCATTTCCCTATAAACCCCTTCCGCTACCGTTCTATTGCCCTTCCGACGCATTCGCCGGGAAATAAATAAATACATATTAATAAAATTAAAATTAAAATTAAAAATACAAAACCGGACTAAAAAGGGGTGCAACACGAGGACTTCCCAGGGGGTCACCCATCCTAGTACTACTCTCGCCCAAGCACGCTGACTGCGGAGTTCTGATGGGATCCGGTGCATTAGTGCTGGTATGATCGCACCCGACATATTCTCGCCTCCATTTCCCTATAAACCCCTTCCGCTACCGTTCTATTGCCCTTCCGACGCATTCGCCGGGAAATAAATAAATACATATTAATAAAATTAAAATTAAAATTAAAAATACAAAACCGGACTAAAAAGGGGTGCAACACGAGGACTTCCCAGGGGGTCACCCATCCTAGTACTACTCTCGCCCAAGCACGCTGAACTGCGGAGTTCTGATGGGATCCGGTGCATTAGTGCTGGTATGATCGCACCCGACATATTCTCGCCTCCATTTCCCTATAAACCCCTTCCGCTACCGTTCTATTGCCCTTCCGACGCATTCGCCGGGAAATAAATAAATACATATTAATAAAATTAAAATTAAAATTAAAAATACAAAACCGGACTAAAAAGGGTGCAACACGAGGACTTCCCAGGGGGTCACCCATCCTAGTACTACTCTCGCCCAAGCACGCTGAACTGCGGAGTTCTGATGGGATCCGGTGCATTAGTGCTGGTATGATCGCACCCGACATATTCTCGCCTCCATTTCCCTATAAACCCCTTCCGCTACCGTTCTATTGCCCTTCCGACGCATTCGCCGGGAAATAAATAAATACATATTAATAAAATTAAAATTAAAATTAAAAATACAAAACCGGACTAAAAAGGGGTGCAACACGAGGACTTCCCAGGGGGTCACCCATCCTAGTACTACTCTCGCCCAAGCACGCTGAACTGCGGAGTTCTGATGGGATCCGGTGCATTAGTGCTGGTATGATCGCACCCGACATATTCTCGCCTCCATTTCCTATAAACCCCTTCCGCTACCGTTCTATTGCCCTTCCGACGCATTCGCCGGGAAATAAATAAATACATATTAATAAAATTAAAATTAAAATTAAAAATACAAAACCGGACTAAAAAGGGGTGCAACACGAGGACTTCCCAGGGGGTCACCCATCCTAGTACTACTCTCGCCCAAGCACGCTTAACTGCGGAGTTCTGATGGGATCCGGTGCATTAGTGCTGGTATGATCGCACCCGACATATTCTCGCCTCCATTTCCCTATAAACCCCTTCCGCTACCGTTCTATTGCCCTTCCGACGCATTCGCCGGGAAATAAATAAATACATATTAATAAAATTAAAATTAAAATTAAAAATACAAAACCGGACTAAAAAGGGGTGCAACACGAGGACTTCCAGGGGGTCACCCATCCTAGTACTACTCTCGCCCAAGCACGCTTAACTGCGGAGTTCTGATGGGATCCGGTGCATTAGTGCTGGTATGATCGCACCCGACATATTCTCGCCTCCATTTCCCTATAAACCCCTTCCGCTACCGTTCTATTGCCCTTCCGACGCATTCGCCGGGAAATAAATAAATACATATTAATAAAATTAAAATTAAAATTAAAAATACAAAACCGGACTAAAAAGGGGTGCAACACGAGGACTTCCCAGGGGGTCACCCATCCTAGTACTACTCTCGCCCAAGCACGCTTAACTGCGGAGTTCTGATGGGATCCGGTGCATTAGTGCTGGTATGATCGCACCCGACATATTCTCGCCTCCATTTCCCTATAAACCCCTTCCGCTACCGTTCTATTGCCCTTCCGACGCATTCGCCGGGAAATAAATAAATACATATTAATAAAATTAAAATTAAAATTAAAAATACAAAACCGGACTAAAAAGGGTGCAACACGAGGACTTCCCAGGGGGTCACCCATCCTAGTACTACTCTCGCCCAAGCACGCTTAACTGCGGAGTTCTGATGGGATCCGGTGCATTAGTGCTGGTATGATCGCACCCGACATATTCTCGCCTCCATTTCCCTATAAACCCCTTCCGCTACCGTTCTATTGCCCTTCCGACGCATTCGCCGGGAAATAAATAAATACATATTAATAAAATTAAAATTAAAATTAAAAATACAAAACCGGACTAAAAAGGGGTGCAACACGAGGACTTCCCAGGGGGTCACCCATCCTAGTACTACTCTCGCCCAAGCACGCTTAACTGCGGGTTTCTGATGGGATCCGGTGCATTAGTGCTGGTATGATCGCACCGACATATTCTCGCCTCCATTTCCCTATAAACCCCTTCCGCTACCGTTCTATTGCCTTCCGACGCATTCGCCGGGAAATAAATAAATACATATTAATAAAATTAAAATTAAAATTAAAAATACAAAACCGGACTAAAAAGGGGTGCAACACGAGGACTTCCCAGGGGGTCACCCATCCTAGTACTACTCTCGCCCAAGCACGCTTAACTGCGGAGTTCTGATGGGATCCGGTGCATTAGTGCTGGTATGATCGCACCCGACATATTCTCGCCTCCATTTCCCTATAAACCCCTTCCGCTACCGTTCTATTGCCCTTCCGACGCATTCGCCGGGAAATAAATAAATACATATTAATAAAATTAAAATTAAAATTAAAAATACAAAACCGGACTAACAAGGGGTGCAACACGAGGACTTCCCAGGGGTCACCCATCCTAGTACTACTCTCGCCCAAGCACGCTTAACTGCGGAGTTCTGATGGGATCCGGTGCATTAGTGCTGGTATGATCGCACCGACATATTCTCGCCTCCATTTCCCTATAAACCCCTTCCGCTACCGTTCTATTGCCCTTCCGACGCATTCGCCGGGAAATAAATAAATACATATTAATAAAATTAAAATTAAAATTAAAAATACAAAACCGGACTAACAAGGGGTGCAACACGAGGACTTCCCAGGGGGTCACCCATCCTAGTACTACTCTCGCCCAAGCACGCTTAACTGCGGAGTTCTGATGGGATCCGGTGCATTAGTGCTGGTATGATCGCACCCGACATATTCTCGCCTCCATTTCCCTATAAACCCCTTCCGCTACCGTTCTATTGCCCTTCCGACGCATTCGCCGGGAAATAAATAAATACATATTAATAAAATTAAAATTAAAATTAAAATACAAAACCGGACTAAAAAGGGTTGCAACACGAGGACTTCCCAGGGGTCACCCATCCTAGTACTACTCTCGCCCAAGCACGCTTAACTGCGGAGTTCTGATGGGATCCGGTGCATTAGTGCTGGTATGATCGCACCCGACATATTCTCGCCTCCATTTCCCTATAAACCCCTTCCGCTACCGTTCTATTGCCCTTCCGACGCATTCGCCGGGAAATAAATAAATACATATTAATAAAATTAAAATTAAAATTAAAAATACAAAACCGGACTAAAAAGGGGTGCAACACGAGGACTTCCCAGGGGGTCACCCATCCTAGTACTACTCTCGCCCAAGCACGCTTAACTGCGGAGTTCTGATGGGATCCGGTGCATTAGTGCTGGTATGATCGCACCCGACATATTCTCGCCTCCATTTCCCTATAAACCCCTTCCGCTACCGTTCTATTGCCCTTCCGACGCATTCGCCGGGAAATAAATAAATACATATTAATAAAATTAAAATTAAAATTAAAAATACAAAACCGGACTAAAAAGGGGTGCAACACGAGGACTTCCCAGGGGGTCACCCATCCTAGTACTACTCTCGCCCAAGCACGCTTAACTGCGGAGTTCTGATGGGATCCGGTGCATTAGTGCTGGTATGATCGCACCCGACATATTCTCGCCTCCATTTCCCTATAAACCCCTTCCGCTACCGTTCTATTGCCCTTCCGACGCATTCGCCGGGAAATAAATAAATACATATTAATAAAATTAAAATTAAAATTAAAAATACAAAACCGGACTAAAAAGGGGTGCAACACGAGGACTTCCCAGGGGGTCACCCATCCTAGTACTACTCTCGCCCAAGCACGCTTAACTGCGGAGTTCTGATGGGATCCGGTGCATTAGTGCTGGTATGATCGCACCCGACATATTCTCGCCTCCATTTCCCTATAAACCCCTTCCGCTACCGTTCTATTGCCCTTCCGACGCATTCGCCGGGAAATAAATAAATACATATTAATAAAATTAAAATTAAAATTAAAAATACAAAACCGGACTAAAAGGGGTGCAACACGAGGACTTCCCAGGGGGTCACCCATCCTAGTACTACTCTCGCCCAAGCACGCTTAACTGCGGAGTTCTGATGGGATCCGGTGCATTAGTGCTGGTATGATCGCACCCGACATATTCTCGCCTCCATTTCCCTATAAACCCCTTCCGCTACCGTTCTATTGCCCTTCCGACGCATTCGCCGGGAAATAAATAAATACATATTAATAAAATTAAAATTAAAATTAAAAATACAAAACCGGACTAAAAAGGGGTGCAACACGAGGACTTCCCAGGGGGTCACCATCCTAGTACTACTCTCGCCCAAGCACGCTTAACTGCGGAGTTCTGATGGGATCCGGTGCATTAGTGCTGGTATGATCGCACCCGACATATTCTCGCCTCCATTTCCCTATAAACCCCTTCCGCTACCGTTCTATTGCCCTTCCGACGCATTCGCCGGGAAATAAATAAATACATATTATAAAATTAAAATTAAAATTAAAAATACAAAACCGGACTAAAAAGGGGTGCAACACGAGGACTTCCCAGGGGGTCACCCATCTAGTACTACTCTCGCCCAAGCACGCTTAACTGCGGAGTTCTGATGGGATCCGGTGCATTAGTGCTGGTATGATCGCACCCGACATATTCTCGCCTCCATTTCCCTATAAACCCCTTCCGCTACCGTTCTATTGCCCTTCCGACGCATTCGCCGGGAAATAAATAAATACATATTAATAAAATTAAAATTAAAATTAAAATACAAAACCGGACTAAAAAGGGGTGCAACACGAGGACTTCCCAGGGGGTCACCCATCCTAGTACTACTCTCGCCCAAGCACGCTTAACTGCGGAGTTCTGATGGGATCCGGTGCATTAGTGCTGGTATGATCGCACCCGACATATTCTCGCCTCCATTTCCCTATAAACCCCTTCCGCTACCGTTCTATTGCCCTTCCGACGCATTCGCCGGGAATAAATAAATACATATTAATAAAATTAAAATTAAATTAAAAATACAAAACCGGACTAAAAAGGGGTGCAACACGAGGACTTCCCAGGGGGTCACCCATCCTAGTACTACTCTCGCCCAAGCACGCTTAACTGCGGAGTTCTGATGGGATCCGGTGCATTAGTGCTGGTATGATCGCACCCGACATATTCTCGCCTCCATTTCCCTATAAACCCCTTCCGCTACCGTTCTATTGCCCTTCCGACGCATTCGCCGGGAAATAAATAAATACATATTATAAATTAAAATTAAAATTAAAAATACAAAACCGGACTAAAAAGGGGTGCAACACGAGGACTTCCCAGGGGGTCACCCATCCTAGTACTACTCTCGCCCAAGCACGCTTAACTGCGGAGTTCTGATGGGATCCGGTGCATTAGTGCTGGTATGATCGCACCCGACATATTCTCGCCTCCATTTCCCTATAAACCCCTTCCGCTACCGTTCTATTGCCCTTCCGACGCATTCGCCGGGAAATAAATAAATACATATTAATAAAATTAAAATTAAAATTAAAAATACAAAACCGGACTAAAAAGGGGTGCAACACGAGGACTTCCCAGGGGGTCACCCATCCTAGTACTACTCTCGCCCAAGCACGCTTAACTGCGGAGTTCTGATGGGATCCGGTGCATTAGTGCTGGTATGATCGCACCCGACATATTCTCGCCTCCATTTCCCTATAAACCCCTTCCGCTACCGTTCTATTGCCCTTCCGACGCATTCGCCGGGAAATAAATAAATACATATTAATAAAATTAAAATTAAAATTAAAAATACAAAACCGGACTAAAAAGGGGTGCAACACGAGGACTTCCCAGGGGGTCACCCATCCTAGTACTACTCTCGCCCAAGCACGCTTAACTGCGGAGTTCTGATGGGATCCGGTGCATTAGTGCTGGTATGATCGCACCCGACATATTCTCGCCTCCATTTCCCTATAAACCCCTTCCGCTACCGTTCTATTGCCCTTCCGACGCATTCGCCGGGAAATAAATAAATACATATTAATAAAATTAAAATTAAAATTAAAAATACAAAACCGGACTAAAAAGGGGTGCAACACGAGGACTTCCCAGGGGGTCACCCATCCTAGTACTACTCTCGCCCAAGCACGCTTAACTGCGGAGTTCTGATGGGATCCGGTGCATTAGTGCTGGTATGATCGCACCCGACATATTCTCGCCTCCATTTCCCTATAAACCCCTTCCGCTACCGTTCTATTGCCCTTCCGACGCATTCGCCGGGAAATAAATAAATACATATTAATAAAATTAAAATTAAAATTAAAATACAAAACCGGACTAAAAAGGGGTGCAACACGAGGACTTCCCAGGGGGTCACCCATCCTAGTACTACTCTCGCCCAAGCACGCTTAACTGCGGAGTTCTGATGGGATCCGGTGCATTAGTGCTGGTATGATCGCACCCGACATATTCTCGCCTCCATTTCCCTATAAACCCCTTCCGCTACCGTTCTATTGCCCTTCCGACGCATTCGCCGGGAAATAAATAAATACATATTAATAAAATTAAAATTAAAATTAAAATACAAAACCGGACTAAAAAGGGGTGCAACACGAGGACTTCCCAGGGGTCACCCATCCTAGTACTACTCTCGCCCAAGCACGCTTAACTGCGGAGTTCTGATGGGATCCGGTGCATTAGTGCTGGTATGATCGCACCCGACATATTCTCGCCTCCATTTCCCTATAAACCCCTTCCGCTACCGTTCTATTGCCCTTCCGACGCATTCGCCGGGAAATAAATAAATACATATTAATAAAATTAAAATTAAAATTAAAAATACAAAACCGGACTAAAAAGGGGTGCAACACGAGGACTTCCCAGGGGGTCACCCATCCTAGTACTACTCTCGCCCAAGCACGCTTAACTGCGGAGTTCTGATGGGATCCGGTGCATTAGTGCTGGTATGATCGCACCCGACATATTCTCGCCTCCATTTCCCTATAAACCCCTTCCGCTACGTTCTATTGCCCTTCCGACGCATTCGCCGGGAAATAAATAAATACATATTAATAAAATTAAAATTAAAATTAAAAATACAAAACCGGACTAAAAAGGGGTGCAACACGAGGACTTCCCAGGGGGTCACCCATCCTAGTACTACTCTCGCCCAAGCACGCTTAACTGCGGAGTTCTGATGGATCCGGTGCATTAGTGCTGGTATGATCGCACCCGACATATTCTCGCCTCCATTTCCCTATAAACCCCTTCCGCTACCGTTCTATTGCCCTTCCGACGCATTCGCCGGGAAATAAATAAATACATATTAATAAAATTAAAATTAAAATTAAAAATACAAAACCGGACTAAAAAGGGGTGCAACACGAGGACTTCCCAGGGGGTCACCCATCCTAGTACTACTCTCGCCCAAGCACGCTTAACTGCGGAGTTCTGATGGGATCCGGTGCATTAGTGCTGGTATGATCGCACCCGACATATTCTCGCCTCCATTTCCCTATAAACCCCTTCCGCTACCGTTCTATTGCCCTTCCGACGCATTCGCCGGGAAATAAATAAATACATATTAATAAAATTAAAATTAAAATTAAAAATACAAAACCGGACTAAAAAGGGGTGCAACACGAGGACTTCCCAGGGGGTCACCCATCCTAGTACTACTCTCGCCCAAGCACGCTTAACTGCGGAGTTCTGATGGGATCCGGTGCATTAGTGCTGGTATGATCGCACCCGACATATTCTCGCCTCCATTTCCCTATAAACCCCTTCCGCTACCGTTCTATTGCCCTTCCGACGCATTCGCCGGGAAATAAATAAATACATATTAATAAAATTAAAATTAAAATTAAAAATACAAAACCGGACTAAAAAGGGGTGCAACACGAGGACTTCCCAGGGGGTCACCCATCCTAGTACTACTCTCGCCCAAGCACGCTTAACTGCGGAGTTCTGATGGGATCCGGTGCATTAGTGCTGGTATGATCGCACCGACATATTCTCGCCTCCATTTCCCTATAAACCCCTTCCGCTACCGTTCTATTGCCCTTCCGACGCATTCGCCGGGAAATAAATAAATACATATTAATAAAATTAAAATTAAAATTAAAAATACAAAACCGGACTAAAAAGGGGTGCAACACGAGGACTTCCCAGGGGGTCACCCATCCTAGTACTACTCTCGCCCAAGCACGCTTAACTGCGGAGTTCTGATGGGATCCGGTGCATTAGTGCTGGTATGATCGCACCCGACATATTCTCGCCTCCATTTCCCTATAAACCCCTCCGCTACCGTTCTATTGCCCTTCCGACGCATTCGCCGGGAAATAAATAAATACATATTAATAAAATTAAAATTAAAATTAAAAATACAAAACCGGACTAAAAAGGGGTGCAACACGAGGACTTCCCAGGGGGTCACCCATCCTAGTACTACTCTCGCCCAAGCACGCTTAACTGCGGAGTTCTGATGGGATCCGGTGCATTAGTGCTGGTATGATCGCACCCGACATATTCTCGCCTCCATTTCCCTATAAACCCCTTCCGCTACCGTTCTATTGCCCTTCCGACGCATTCGCCGGGAAATAAATAAATACATATTAATAAAATTAAAATTAAAATTAAAAATACAAAACCGGACTAAAAAGGGGTGCAACACGAGGACTTCCCAGGGGGTCACCCATCCTAGTACTACTCTCGCCCAAGCACGCTTAACTGCGGAGTTCTGATGGGATCCGGTGCATTAGTGCTGGTATGATCGCACCCGACATATTCTCGCCTCCATTTCCCTATAAACCCCTTCCGCTACCGTTCTATTGCCCTTCCGACGCATTCGCCGGGAAATAAATAAATACATATTAATAAAATTAAAATTAAAATTAAAAATACAAAACCGGACTAAAAAGGGGTGCAACACGAGGACTTCCCAGGGGGTCACCCATCCTAGTACTACTCTCGCCCAAGCACGCTTAACTGCGGAGTTCTGATGGGATCCGGTGCATTAGTGCTGGTATGATCGCACCCGACATATTCTCGCCTCCATTTCCCTATAAACCCCTTCCGCTACCGTTCTATTGCCCTTCCGACGCATTCGCCGGGAAATAAATAAATACATATTAATAAAATTAAAATTAAAATTAAAAATACAAAACCGGACTAAAAAGGGGTGCAACACGAGGACTTCCCAGGGGGTCACCCATCCTAGTACTACTCTCGCCCAAGCACGCTTAACTGCGGAGTTCTGATGGGATCCGGTGCATTAGTGCTGGTATGATCGCACCCGACATATTCTCGCCTCCATTTCCCTATAAACCCCTTCCGCTACCGTTCTATTGCCCTTCCGACGCATTCGCCGGGAAATAAATAAATACATATTAATAAAATTAAAATTAAAATTAAAAAATACAAAACCGGACTAAAAAGGGTGCAACACGAGGACTTCCCAGGGGGTCACCCATCCTAGTACTACTCTCGCCCAAGCACGCTTAACTGCGGAGTTCTGATGGGATCCGGTGCATTAGTGCTGGTATGATCGCACCCGACATATTCTCGCCTCCATTTCCCTATAAACCCTTCCGCTACCGTTCTATTGCCCTTCCGACGCATTCGCCGGGAAATAAATAAATACATATTAATAAAATTAAAATTAAAATTAAAAATACAAAACCGGACTAAAAAGGGTGCAACACGAGGACTTCCCAGGGGGTCACCCATCTAGTACTACTCTCGCCCAAGCACGCTTAACTGCGGAGTTCTGATGGGATCCGGTGCATTAGTGCTGGTATGATCGCACCCGACATATTCTCGCCTCCATTTCCCTATAAACCCCTTCCGCTACCGTTCTATTGCCCTTCCGACGCATTCGCCGGGAAATAAATAAATACATATTAATAAAATTAAAATTAAAATTAAAAATACAAAACCGGACTAAAAAGGGGTGCAACACGAGGACTTCCCAGGGGGTCACCCATCCTAGTACTACTCTCGCCCAAGCACGCTTAACTGCGGAGTTCTGATGGGATCCGGTGCATTAGTGCTGGTATGATCGCACCCGACATATTCTCGCCTCCATTTCCCTATAAACCCCTTCCGCTACCGTTCTATTGCCCTTCCGACGCATTCGCCGGGAAATAAATAAATACATATTAATAAAATTAAAATTAAAATTAAAAATACAAAACCGGACTAAAAAGGGGTGCAACACGAGGACTTCCCAGGGGGTCACCCATCCTAGTACTACTCTCGCCCAAGCACGCTTAACTGCGGAGTTCTGATGGGATCCGGTGCATTAGTGCTGGTATGATCGCACCCGACATATTCTCGCCTCCATTTCCCTATAAACCCCTTCCGCTACCGTTCTATTGCCCTTCCGACGCATTCGCCGGGAAATAAATAAATACATATTAATAAAATTAAAATTAAAATTAAAAATACAAAACCGGACTAAAAAGGGGTGCAACACGAGGACTTCCCAGGGGTCACCCATCCTAGTACTACTCTCGCCAAGCACGCTTAACTGCGGAGTTCTGATGGGATCCGGTGCATTAGTGCTGGTATGATCGCACCCGACATATTCTCGCCTCCATTTCCCTATAAACCCCTTCCGCTACCGTTCTATTGCCCTTCCGACGCATTCGCCGGGAAATAAATAAATACATATTAATAAAATTAAAATTAAAATTAAAAATACAAAACCGGACTAAAAAGGGGTGCAACACGAGGACTTCCCAGGGGGTCACCCATCCTAGTACTACTCTCGCCCAAGCACGCTGAACTGCGGAGTTCTGATGGGATCCGGTGCATTAGTGCTGGTATGATCGCACCCGACATATTCTCGCCTCCATTTCCCTATAAACCCCTTCCGCTACGTTCTATTGCCCTTCCGACGCATTCGCCGGAAATAAATAAATACATATTAATAAAATTAAAATTAAAATTAAAAATACAAAACCGGACTAAAAAGGGGTGCAACACGAGGACTTCCCAGGGGGTCACCCATCCTAGTACTACTCTCGCCCAAGCACGCTGAACTGCGGAGTTCTGATGGGATCCGGTGCATTAGTGCTGGTATGATCGCACCCGACATATTCTCGCCTCCATTTCCCTATAAACCCCTTCCGCTACCGTTCTATTGCCCTTCCGACGCATTCGCCGGGAAATAAATAAATACATATTAATAAAATTAAAATTAAAATTAAAAATACAAAACCGGACTAAAAAGGGGTGCAACACGAGGACTTCCCAGGGGGTCACCCATCCTAGTACTACTCTCGCCCAAGCACGCTGAACTGCGGAGTTCTGATGGGATCCGGTGCATTAGTGCTGGTATGATCGCACCCGACATATTCTCGCCTCCATTTCCCTATAAACCCCTTCCGCTACCGTTCTATTGCCCTTCCGACGCATTCGCCGGGAAATAAATAAATACATATTAATAAAATTAAAATTAAAATTAAAAATACAAAACCGGACTAAAAAGGGGTGCAACACGAGGACTTCCCAGGGGGTCACCCATCCTAGTACTACTCTCGCCCAAGCACGCTGAACTGCGGAGTTCTGATGGGATCCGGTGCATTAGTGCTGGTATGATCGCACCCGACATATTCTCGCCTCCATTTCCCTATAAACCCCTTCCGCTACCGTTCTATTGCCCTTCCGACGCATTCGCCGGGAAATAAATAAATACATATTAATAAAATTAAAATTAAAATTAAAATACAAAACCGGACTAAAAAGGGGTGCAACACGAGGACTTCCCAGGGGGTCACCCATCCTAGTACTACTCTCGCCCAAGCACGCTGAACTGCGGAGTTCTGATGGGATCCGGTGCATTAGTGCTGGTATGATCGCACCCGACATATTCTCGCCTCCATTTCCCTATAAACCCCTTCCGCTACCGTTCTATTGCCCTTCCGACGCATTCGCCGGGAAATAAATAAATACATATTAATAAAATTAAAATTAAAATTAAAAATACAAAACCGGACTAAAAGGGGTGCAACACGAGGACTTCCCAGGGGGTCACCCATCCTAGTACTACTCTCGCCCAAGCACGCTTAACTGCGGAGTTCTGATGGGATCCGGTGCATTAGTGCTGGTATGATCGCACCCGACATATTCTCGCCTCCATTTCCCTATAACCCCTTCCGCTACCGTTCTATTGCCCTTCCGACGCATTCGCCGGGAATAAATAAATACATATTAATAAAATTAAAATTAAAATTAAAAATACAAAACCGGACTAAAAAGGGGTGCAACACGAGGACTTCCCAGGGGGTCACCCATCCTAGTACTACTCTCGCCCAAGCACGCTTAACTGCGGGGTTCTGATGGGATCCGGTGCATTAGTGCTGGTATGATCGCACCCGACATATTCTCGCCTCCATTTCCCTATAAACCCCTTCCGCTACCGTTCTATTGCCCTTCCGACGCATTCGCCGGGAAATAAATAAATACATATTAATAAAATTAAAATTAAAATTAAAAATACAAAACCGGACTAAAAAGGGGTGCAACACGAGGACTTCCCAGGGGGTCACCCATCCTAGTACTACTCTCGCCCAAGCACGCTTAACTGCGGGGTTCTGATGGGATCCGGTGCATTAGTGCTGGTATGATCGCACCCGACATATTCTCGCTCCATTTCCCTATAAACCCCTTCCGCTACCGTTCTATTGCCCTTCGACGCATTCGCCGGGAAATAAATAAATACATATTAATAAAATTAAAATTAAAATTAAAAATACAAAACCGGACTAAAAAGGGGTGCAACACGAGGACTTCCCAGGGGGTCACCCTCCTAGTACTACTCTCGCCCAAGCACGCTTAACTGCGGAGTTCTGATGGGATCCGGTGCATTAGTGCTGGTATGATCGCACCCGACATATTCTCGCCTCCATTTCCCTATAAACCCCTTCCGCTACCGTTCTATTGCCCTTCCGACGCATTCGCCGGGAAATAAATAAATACATATTAATAAAATTAAAATTAAAATTAAAAATACAAAACCGGACTAAAAAGGGGTGCAACACGAGGACTTCCCAGGGGGTCACCCATCCTAGTACTACTCTCGCCCAAGCACGCTTAACTGCGGAGTTCTGATGGGATCCGGTGCATTAGTGCTGGTATGATCGCACCCGACATATTCTCGCCTCCATTTCCCTATAAACCCCTTCCGCTACCGTTCTATTGCCCTTCCGACGCATTCGCCGGGAAATAAATAAATACATATTAATAAAATTAAAATTAAAATTAAAATACAAAACCGGACTAAAAAGGGGTGCAACACGAGGACTTCCCAGGGGGTCACCCATCCTAGTACTACTCTCGCCCAAGCACGCTTAACTGCGGGGTTCTGATGGGATCCGGTGCATTAGTGCTGGTATGATCGCACCCGACATATTCTCGCCTCCATTTCCCTATAAACCCCTTCCGCTACCGTTCTATTGCCCTTCCGACGCATTCGCCGGGAAATAAATAAATACATATTAATAAAATTAAAATTAAAATTAAAAATACAAAACCGGACTAAAAAGGGGTGCAACACGAGGACTTCCCAGGGGGTCACCCATCCTAGTACTACTCTCGCCCAAGCACGCTTAACTGCGGAGTTCTGATGGGATCCGGTGCATTAGTGCTGGTATGATCGCACCCGACATATTCTCGCCTCCATTTCCCTATAAACCCCTTCCGCTACCGTTCTATTGCCCTTCCGACGCATTCGCCGGGAAATAAATAAATACATATTAATAAAATTAAAATTAAAATTAAAAATACAAAACCGGACTAAAAAGGGGTGCAACACGAGGACTTCCCAGGGGGTCACCCATCCTAGTACTACTCTCGCCCAAGCACGCTTAACTGCGGAGTTCTGATGGGATCCGGTGCATTAGTGCTGGTATGATCGCACCCGACATATTCTCGCCTCCATTTCCCTATAAACCCCTTCCGCTACCGTTCTATTGCCCTTCCGACGCATTCGCCGGGAAATAAATAAATACATATTAATAAAATTAAAATTAAAATTAAAAATACAAAACCGGACTAAAAAGGGGTGCAACACGAGGACTTCCCAGGGGGTCACCCATCCTAGTACTACTCTCGCCCAAGCACGCTGAACTGCGGAGTCTGATGGGATCCGGTGCATTAGTGCTGGTATGATCGCACCCGACATATTCTCGCCTCCATTTCCCTATAAACCCCTTCCGCTACCGTTCTATTGCCCTTCCGACGCATTCGCCGGGAAATAAATAAATACATATTAATAAAATTAAAATTAAAATTAAAAATACAAAACCGGACTAAAAAGGGGTGCAACACGAGGACTTCCCAGGGGGTCACCCATCCTAGTACTACTCTCGCCCAAGCACGCTTAACTGCGGAGTTCTGATGGGATCCGGTGCATTAGTGCTGGTATGATCGCACCCGACATATTCTCGCCTCCATTTCCCTATAAACCCTTCCGCTACCGTTCTATTGCCCTTCCGACGCATTCGCGGGAAATAAATAAATACATATTAATAAAATTAAAATTAAATTAAAAATACAAAACCGGACTAAAAAGGGGTGCAACACGAGGACTTCCCAGGGGGTCACCCATCCTAGTACTACTCTCGCCCAAGCACGCTGAACTGCGGAGTTCTGATGGGATCCGGTGCATTAGTGCTGGTATGATCGCACCCGACATATTCTCGCCTCCATTTCCTATAAACCCCTTCCGCTACCGTTCTATTGCCTTCCGACGCTTCGCCGGGAAATAAATAAATACATATTAATAAAATTAAAATTAAAATTAAAATACAAAACCGGACTAAAAAGGGGTGCAACACGAGGACTTCCCAGGGGGTCACCATCCTAGTACTACTCTCGCCCAAGCACGCTGAACTGCGGAGTTCTGATGGGATCCGGTGCATTAGTGCTGGTATGATCGCACCCGACATATTCTCGCTCCATTTTCCCTATAAACCCCTTCCGCTACCGTTCTATTGCCTTCCGACGCATTCCGACGGGAAATAAATAATACATATTAATAAAATTAAAATTAAAATTAAAAATACAAACCGGACTAAAAAGGGGTGCAACACGAGGACTTCCCAGGGGGTCACCCATCCTAGTACTACTCTCGCCAAGCACGCTGAACTGCGGAGTTCTGATGGGATCCGGTGCATTAGTGTGGTATGATCGCACCCGCACCCGACATATTCTCGCCTCCATTTCCCTATAAACCCCTTCCGCTACCGTTCTATTGCCCTTCCGACGCATTCGCCGGGAAATAAATAAATACATATTAATAAAATTAAAATTAAAATTAAAAATACAAAACCGGACTAAAAAGGGGTGCAACACGAGGACTTCCCAGGGGGTCACCCATCCTAGTACTACTCTCGCCCAAGCACGCTTAACTGCGGAGTTCTGATGGGATCCGGTGCATTAGTGCTGGTATGATCGCACCCGACATATTCTCGCCTCCATTTCCCTATAAACCCCTTCCGCTACCGTTCTATTGCCCTTCCGACGCATTCGCCGGGAAATAAATAAATACATATTAATAAAATTAAAATTAAAATTAAAAATACAAAACCGGACTAAAAAGGGGTGCAACACGAGGACTTCCCAGGGGGTCACCCATCCTAGTACTACTCTCGCCCAAGCACGCTTAACTGCGGAGTTCTGATGGGATCCGGTGCATTAGTGCTGGTATGATCGCACCCGACATATTCTCGCCTCCATTTCCCTATAAACCCCTTCCGCTACCGTTCTATTGCCCTTCCGACGCATTCGCCGGGAAATAAATAAATACATATTAATAAAATTAAAATTAAAATTAAAAATACAAAACCGGACTAAAAAGGGGTGCAACACGAGGACTTCCCAGGGGGTCACCCATCCTAGTACTACTCTCGCCCAAGCACGCTTAACTGCGGAGTTCTGATGGGATCCGGTGCATTAGTGCTGGTATGATCGCACCCGACATATTCTCGCCTCCATTTCCCTATAAACCCCTTCCGCTACCGTTCTATTGCCCTTCCGACGCATTCGCCGGGAAATAAATAAATACATATTAATAAAATTAAAATTAAAATTAAAAATACAAAACCGGACTAAAAAGGGGTGCAACACGAGGACTTCCCAGGGGGTCACCCATCCTAGTACTACTCTCGCCCAAGCACGCTTAACTGCGGAGTTCTGATGGGATCCGGTGCATTAGTGCTGGTATGATCGCACCCGACATATTCTCGCCTCCATTTCCCTATAAACCCCTTCCGCTACCGTTCTATTGCCCTTCCGACGCATTCGCCGGGAAATAAATAAATACATATTAATAAAATTAAAATTAAAATTAAAAATACAAAACCGGACTAAAAAGGGGTGCAACACGAGGACTTCCCAGGGGGTCACCCATCCTAGTACTACTCTCGCCCAAGCACGCTTAACTGCGGAGTTCTGATGGGATCCGGTGCATTAGTGCTGGTATGATCGCACCCGACATATTCTCGCCTCCATTTCCCTATAAACCCCTTCCGCTACCGTTCTATTGCCCTTCCGACGCATTCGCCGGGAAATAAATAAATACATATTAATAAAATTAAAATTAAAATTAAAAATACAAAACCGGACTAAAAAGGGGTGCAACACGAGGACTTCCCAGGGGGTCACCCATCCTAGTACTACTCTCGCCCAAGCACGCTTAACTGCGGAGTTCTGATGGGATCCGGTGCATTAGTGCTGGTATGATCGCACCCGACATATTCTCGCCTCCATTTCCCTATAAACCCCTTCCGCTACCGTTCTATTGCCCTTCCGACGCATTCGCCGGGAAATAAATAAATACATATTAATAAAATTAAAATTAAAATTAAAAATACAAAACCGGACTAAAAAGGGGTGCAACACGAGGACTTCCCAGGGGGTCACCCATCCTAGTACTACTCTCGCCCAAGCACGCTTAACTGCGGAGTTCTGATGGGATCCGGTGCATTAGTGCTGGTATGATCGCACCCGACATATTCTCGCCTCCATTTCCCTATAAACCCCTTCCGCTACCGTTCTATTGCCCTTCCGACGCATTCGCCGGGAAATAAATAAATACATATTAATAAAATTAAAATTAAAATTAAAAATACAAAACCGGACTAAAAAGGGGTGCAACACGAGGACTTCCCAGGGGGTCACCCATCCTAGTACTACTCTCGCCCAAGCACGCTTAACTGCGGAGTTCTGATGGGATCCGGTGCATTAGTGCTGGTATGATCGCACCCGACATATTCTCGCCTCCATTTCCCTATAAACCCCTTCCGCTACCGTTCTATTGCCCTTCCGACGCATTCGCCGGGAAATAAATAAATACATATTAATAAAATTAAAATTAAAATTAAAAATACAAAACCGGACTAAAAAGGGGTGCAACACGAGGACTTCCCAGGGGGTCACCCATCCTAGTACTACTCTCGCCCAAGCACGCTTAACTGCGGAGTTCTGATGGGATCCGGTGCATTAGTGCTGGTATGATCGCACCCGACATATTCTCGCCTCCATTTCCCTATAAACCCCTTCCGCTACCGTTCTATTGCCCTTCCGACGCATTCGCCGGGAAATAAATAAATACATATTAATAAAATTAAAATTAAAATTAAAAATACAAAACCGGACTAAAAAGGGGTGCAACACGAGGACTTCCCAGGGGGTCACCCATCCTAGTACTACTCTCGCCCAAGCACGCTTAACTGCGGAGTTCTGATGGGATCCGGTGCATTAGTGCTGGTATGATCGCACCCGACATATTCTCGCCTCCATTTCCCTATAAACCCCTTCCGCTACCGTTCTATTGCCCTTCCGACGCATTCGCCGGGAAATAAATAAATACATATTAATAAAATTAAAATTAAAATTAAAAATACAAAACCGGACTAAAAAGGGGTGCAACACGAGGACTTCCCAGGGGGTCACCCATCCTAGTACTACTCTCGCCCAAGCACGCTTAACTGCGGAGTTCTGATGGGATCCGGTGCATTAGTGCTGGTATGATCGCACCCGACATATTCTCGCCTCCATTTCCCTATAAACCCCTTCCGCTACCGTTCTATTGCCCTTCCGACGCATTCGCCGGGAAATAAATAAATACATATTAATAAAATTAAAATTAAAATTAAAAATACAAAACCGGACTAAAAAGGGGTGCAACACGAGGACTTCCCAGGGGGTCACCCATCCTAGTACTACTCTCGCCCAAGCACGCTTAACTGCGGAGTTCTGATGGGATCCGGTGCATTAGTGCTGGTATGATCGCACCCGACATATTCTCGCCTCCATTTCCCTATAAACCCCTTCCGCTACCGTTCTATTGCCCTTCCGACGCATTCGCCGGGAAATAAATAAATACATATTAATAAAATTAAAATTAAAATTAAAAATACAAAACCGGACTAAAAAGGGGTGCAACACGAGGACTTCCCAGGGGGTCACCCATCCTAGTACTACTCTCGCCCAAGCACGCTTAACTGCGGAGTTCTGATGGGATCCGGTGCATTAGTGCTGGTATGATCGCACCCGACATATTCTCGCCTCCATTTCCCTATAAACCCCTTCCGCTACCGTTCTATTGCCCTTCCGACGCATTCGCCGGGAAATAAATAAATACATATTAATAAAATTAAAATTAAAATTAAAAATACAAAACCGGACTAAAAAGGGGTGCAACACGAGGACTTCCCAGGGGGTCACCCATCCTAGTACTACTCTCGCCCAAGCACGCTTAACTGCGGAGTTCTGATGGGATCCGGTGCATTAGTGCTGGTATGATCGCACCCGACATATTCTCGCCTCCATTTCCCTATAAACCCCTTCCGCTACCGTTCTATTGCCCTTCCGACGCATTCGCCGGGAAATAAATAAATACATATTAATAAAATTAAAATTAAAATTAAAAATACAAAACCGGACTAAAAAGGGGTGCAACACGAGGACTTCCCAGGGGGTCACCCATCCTAGTACTACTCTCGCCCAAGCACGCTTAACTGCGGAGTTCTGATGGGATCCGGTGCATTAGTGCTGGTATGATCGCACCCGACATATTCTCGCCTCCATTTCCCTATAAACCCCTTCCGCTACCGTTCTATTGCCCTTCCGACGCATTCGCCGGGAAATAAATAAATACATATTAATAAAATTAAAATTAAAATTAAAAATACAAAACCGGACTAAAAAGGGGTGCAACACGAGGACTTCCCAGGGGGTCACCCATCCTAGTACTACTCTCGCCCAAGCACGCTTAACTGCGGAGTTCTGATGGGATCCGGTGCATTAGTGCTGGTATGATCGCACCCGACATATTCTCGCCTCCATTTCCCTATAAACCCCTTCCGCTACCGTTCTATTGCCCTTCCGACGCATTCGCCGGGAAATAAATAAATACATATTAATAAAATTAAAATTAAAATTAAAAATACAAAACCGGACTAAAAAGGGGTGCAACACGAGGACTTCCCAGGGGGTCACCCATCCTAGTACTACTCTCGCCCAAGCACGCTTAACTGCGGAGTTCTGATGGGATCCGGTGCATTAGTGCTGGTATGATCGCACCCGACATATTCTCGCCTCCATTTCCCTATAAACCCCTTCCGCTACCGTTCTATTGCCCTTCCGACGCATTCGCCGGGAAATAAATAAATACATATTAATAAAATTAAAATTAAAATTAAAAATACAAAACCGGACTAAAAAGGGGTGCAACACGAGGACTTCCCAGGGGGTCACCCATCCTAGTACTACTCTCGCCCAAGCACGCTTAACTGCGGAGTTCTGATGGGATCCGGTGCATTAGTGCTGGTATGATCGCACCCGACATATTCTCGCCTCCATTTCCCTATAAACCCCTTCCGCTACCGTTCTATTGCCCTTCCGACGCATTCGCCGGGAAATAAATAAATACATATTAATAAAATTAAAATTAAAATTAAAAATACAAAACCGGACTAAAAAGGGGTGCAACACGAGGACTTCCCAGGGGGTCACCCATCCTAGTACTACTCTCGCCCAAGCACGCTTAACTGCGGAGTTCTGATGGGATCCGGTGCATTAGTGCTGGTATGATCGCACCCGACATATTCTCGCCTCCATTTCCCTATAAACCCCTTCCGCTACCGTTCTATTGCCCTTCCGACGCATTCGCCGGGAAATAAATAAATACATATTAATAAAATTAAAATTAAAATTAAAAATACAAAACCGGACTAAAAAGGGGTGCAACACGAGGACTTCCCAGGGGGTCACCCATCCTAGTACTACTCTCGCCCAAGCACGCTTAACTGCGGAGTTCTGATGGGATCCGGTGCATTAGTGCTGGTATGATCGCACCCGACATATTCTCGCCTCCATTTCCCTATAAACCCCTTCCGCTACCGTTCTATTGCCCTTCCGACGCATTCGCCGGGAAATAAATAAATACATATTAATAAAATTAAAATTAAAATTAAAAATACAAAACCGGACTAAAAAGGGGTGCAACACGAGGACTTCCCAGGGGGTCACCCATCCTAGTACTACTCTCGCCCAAGCACGCTTAACTGCGGAGTTCTGATGGGATCCGGTGCATTAGTGCTGGTATGATCGCACCCGACATATTCTCGCCTCCATTTCCCTATAAACCCCTTCCGCTACCGTTCTATTGCCCTTCCGACGCATTCGCCGGGAAATAAATAAATACATATTAATAAAATTAAAATTAAAATTAAAAATACAAAACCGGACTAAAAAGGGGTGCAACACGAGGACTTCCCAGGGGGTCACCCATCCTAGTACTACTCTCGCCCAAGCACGCTTAACTGCGGAGTTCTGATGGGATCCGGTGCATTAGTGCTGGTATGATCGCACCCGACATATTCTCGCCTCCATTTCCCTATAAACCCCTTCCGCTACCGTTCTATTGCCCTTCCGACGCATTCGCCGGGAAATAAATAAATACATATTAATAAAATTAAAATTAAAATTAAAAATACAAAACCGGACTAAAAAGGGGTGCAACACGAGGACTTCCCAGGGGGTCACCCATCCTAGTACTACTCTCGCCCAAGCACGCTTAACTGCGGAGTTCTGATGGGATCCGGTGCATTAGTGCTGGTATGATCGCACCCGACATATTCTCGCCTCCATTTCCCTATAAACCCCTTCCGCTACCGTTCTATTGCCCTTCCGACGCATTCGCCGGGAAATAAATAAATACATATTAATAAAATTAAAATTAAAATTAAAAATACAAAACCGGACTAAAAAGGGGTGCAACACGAGGACTTCCCAGGGGGTCACCCATCCTAGTACTACTCTCGCCCTCGCCCAAGCACGCTTAACTGCGGAGTTCTGATGGGATCCGGTGCATTAGTGCTGGTATGATCGCACCCGACATATTCTCGCCTCCATTTCCCTATAAACCCCTTCCGCTACCGTTCTATTGCCCTTCCGACGCATTCGCCGGGAAATAAATAAATACATATTAATAAAATTAAAATTAAAATTAAAAATACAAAACCGGACTAAAAAGGGGTGCAACACGAGGACTTCCCAGGGGGTCACCCATCCTAGTACTACTCTCGCCCAAGCACGCTTAACTGCGGAGTTCTGATGGGATCCGGTGCATTAGTGCTGGTATGATCGCACCCGACATATTCTCGCCTCCATTTCCCTATAAACCCCTTCCGCTACCGTTCTATTGCCCTTCCGACGCATTCGCCGGGAAATAAATAAATACATATTAATAAAATTAAAATTAAAATTAAAAATACAAAACCGGACTAAAAAGGGGTGCAACACGAGGACTTCCCAGGGGGTCACCCATCCTAGTACTACTCTCGCCCAAGCACGCTTAACTGCGGAGTTCTGATGGGATCCGGTGCATTAGTGCTGGTATGATCGCACCCGACATATTCTCGCCTCCATTTCCCTATAAACCCCTTCCGCTACCGTTCTATTGCCCTTCCGACGCATTCGCCGGGAAATAAATAAATACATATTAATAAAATTAAATTAAAATTAAAAATACAAAACCGGACTAAAAAGGGGTGCAACACGAGGACTTCCCAGGGGGTCACCCATCCTAGTACTACTCTCGCCCAAGCACGCTTAACTGCGGAGTTCTGATGGGATCCGGTGCATTAGTGCTGGTATGATCGCACCCGACATATTCTCGCCTCCATTTCCCTATAAACCCCTTCCGCTACCGTTCTATTGCCCTTCCGACGCATTCGCCGGAAATAAATAAATACATATTAATAAAATTAAAATTAAAATTAAAAATACAAAACCGGACTAAAAAGGGGGTGCAACACGAGGACTTCCCAGGGGGTCACCCATCCTAGTACTACTCTCGCCCAAGCACGCTTAACTGCGGAGTTCTGATGGGATCCGGTGCATTAGTGCTGGTATGATCGCACCCGACATATTCTCGCCTCCATTTCCCTATAAACCCCTTCCGCTACCGTTCTATTGCCCTTCCGACGCATTCGCCGGGAAATAAATAAATACATATTAATAAAATTAAAATTAAAATTAAAAATACAAAACCGGACTAAAAAGGGGTGCAACACGAGGACTTCCCAGGGGGTCACCCATCCTAGTACTACTCTCGCCCAAGCACGCTTAACTGCGGAGTTCTGATGGGATCCGGTGCATTAGTGCTGGTATGATCGCACCCGACATATTCTCGCCTCCATTTCCCTATAAACCCCTTCCGCTACCGTTCTATTGCCCTTCCGACGCATTCGCCGGGAAATAAATAAATACATATTAATAAAATTAAAATTAAAATTAAAAATACAAAACCGGACTAAAAAGGGGTGCAACACGAGGACTTCCCAGGGGGTCACCCATCCTAGTACTACTCTCGCCCAAGCACGCTTAACTGCGGAGTTCTGATGGGATCCGGTGCATTAGTGCTGGTATGATCGCACCCGACATATTCTCGCCTCCATTTCCCTATAAACCCCTTCCGCTACCGTTCTATTGCCCTTCCGACGCATTCGCCGGGAAATAAATAAATACATATTAATAAAATTAAAATTAAAATTAAAAATACAAAACCGGACTAAAAAGGGGTGCAACACGAGGACTTCCCAGGGGGTCACCCATCCTAGTACTACTCTCGCCCAAGCACGCTTAACTGCGGAGTTCTGATGGGATCCGGTGCATTAGTGCTGGTATGATCGCACCCGACATATTCTCGCCTCCATTTCCCTATAAACCCCTTCCGCTACCGTTCTATTGCCCTTCCGACGCATTCGCCGGGAAATAAATAAATACATATTAATAAAATTAAAATTAAAATTAAAAATACAAAACCGGACTAAAAAGGGGTGCAACACGAGGACTTCCCAGGGGGTCACCCATCCTAGTACTACTCTCGCCCAAGCACGCTTAACTGCGGAGTTCTGATGGGATCCGGTGCATTAGTGCTGGTATGATCGCACCCGACATATTCTCGCCTCCATTTCCCTATAAACCCCTTCCGCTACCGTTCTATTGCCCTTCCGACGCATTCGCCGGGAAATAAATAAATACATATTAATAAAATTAAAATTAAAATTAAAAATACAAAACCGGACTAAAAAGGGGTGCAACACGAGGACTTCCCAGGGGGTCACCCATCCTAGTACTACTCTCGCCCAAGCACGCTTAACTGCGGAGTTCTGATGGGATCCGGTGCATTAGTGCTGGTATGATCGCACCCGACATATTCTCGCCTCCATTTCCCTATAAACCCCTTCCGCTACCGTTCTATTGCCCTTCCGACGCATTCGCCGGGAAATAAATAAATACATATTAATAAAATTAAAATTAAAATTAAAAATACAAAACCGGACTAAAAAGGGGTGCAACACGAGGACTTCCCAGGGGGTCACCCATCCTAGTACTACTCTCGCCCAAGCACGCTTAACTGCGGAGTTCTGATGGGATCCGGTGCATTAGTGCTGGTATGATCGCACCCGACATATTCTCGCCTCCATTTCCCTATAAACCCCTTCCGCTACCGTTCTATTGCCCTTCCGACGCATTCGCCGGGAAATAAATAAATACATATTAATAAAATTAAAATTAAAATTAAAAATACAAAACCGGACTAAAAAGGGGTGCAACACGAGGACTTCCCAGGGGGTCACCCATCCTAGTACTACTCTCGCCCAAGCACGCTTAACTGCGGAGTTCTGATGGGATCCGGTGCATTAGTGCTGGTATGATCGCACCCGACATATTCTCGCCTCCATTTCCCTATAAACCCCTTCCGCTACCGTTCTATTGCCCTTCCGACGCATTCGCCGGGAAATAAATAAATACATATTAATAAAATTAAAATTAAAATTAAAAATACAAAACCGGACTAAAAAGGGGTGCAACACGAGGACTTCCCAGGGGGTCACCCATCCTAGTACTACTCTCGCCCAAGCACGCTTAACTGCGGAGTTCTGATGGGATCCGGTGCATTAGTGCTGGTATGATCGCACCCGACATATTCTCGCCTCCATTTCCCTATAAACCCCTTCCGCTACCGTTCTATTGCCCTTCCGACGCATTCGCCGGGAAATAAATAAATACATATTAATAAAATTAAAATTAAAATTAAAAATACAAAACCGGACTAAAAAGGGGTGCAACACGAGGACTTCCCAGGGGGTCACCCATCCTAGTACTACTCTCGCCCAAGCACGCTTAACTGCGGAGTTCTGATGGGATCCGGTGCATTAGTGCTGGTATGATCGCACCCGACATATTCTCGCCTCCATTTCCCTATAAACCCCTTCCGCTACCGTTCTATTGCCCTTCCGACGCATTCGCCGGGAAATAAATAAATACATATTAATAAAATTAAAATTAAAATTAAAAATACAAAACCGGACTAAAAAGGGGTGCAACACGAGGACTTCCCAGGGGGTCACCCATCCTAGTACTACTCTCGCCCAAGCACGCTTAACTGCGGAGTTCTGATGGGATCCGGTGCATTAGTGCTGGTATGATCGCACCCGACATATTCTCGCCTCCATTTCCCTATAAACCCCTTCCGCTACCGTTCTATTGCCCTTCCGACGCATTCGCCGGGAAATAAATAAATACATATTAATAAAATTAAAATTAAAATTAAAAATACAAAACCGGACTAAAAAGGGGTGCAACACGAGGACTTCCCAGGGGGTCACCCATCCTAGTACTACTCTCGCCCAAGCACGCTTAACTGCGGAGTTCTGATGGGATCCGGTGCATTAGTGCTGGTATGATCGCACCCGACATATTCTCGCCTCCATTTCCCTATAAACCCCTTCCGCTACCGTTCTATTGCCCTTCCGACGCATTCGCCGGGAAATAAATAAATACATATTAATAAAATTAAAATTAAAATTAAAAATACAAAACCGGACTAAAAAGGGGTGCAACACGAGGACTTCCCAGGGGGTCACCCATCCTAGTACTACTCTCGCCCAAGCACGCTTAACTGCGGAGTTCTGATGGGATCCGGTGCATTAGTGCTGGTATGATCGCACCCGACATATTCTCGCCTCCATTTCCCTATAAACCCCTTCCGCTACCGTTCTATTGCCCTTCCGACGCATTCGCCGGGAAATAAATAAATACATATTAATAAAATTAAAATTAAAATTAAAAATACAAAACCGGACTAAAAAGGGGTGCAACACGAGGACTTCCCAGGGGGTCACCCATCCTAGTACTACTCTCGCCCAAGCACGCTTAACTGCGGAGTTCTGATGGGATCCGGTGCATTAGTGCTGGTATGATCGCACCCGACATATTCTCGCCTCCATTTCCCTATAAACCCCTTCCGCTACCGTTCTATTGCCCTTCCGACGCATTCGCCGGGAAATAAATAAATACATATTAATAAAATTAAAATTAAAATTAAAAATACAAAACCGGACTAAAAAGGGGTGCAACACGAGGACTTCCCAGGGGGTCACCCATCCTAGTACTACTCTCGCCCAAGCACGCTTAACTGCGGAGTTCTGATGGGATCCGGTGCATTAGTGCTGGTATGATCGCACCCGACATATTCTCGCCTCCATTTCCCTATAAACCCCTTCCGCTACCGTTCTATTGCCCTTCCGACGCATTCGCCGGGAAATAAATAAATACATATTAATAAAATTAAAATTAAAATTAAAAATACAAAACCGGACTAAAAAGGGGTGCAACACGAGGACTTCCCAGGGGGTCACCCATCCTAGTACTACTCTCGCCCAAGCACGCTTAACTGCGGAGTTCTGATGGGATCCGGTGCATTAGTGCTGGTATGATCGCACCCGACATATTCTCGCCTCCATTTCCCTATAAACCCCTTCCGCTACCGTTCTATTGCCCTTCCGACGCATTCGCCGGGAAATAAATAAATACATATTAATAAAATTAAAATTAAAATTAAAAATACAAAACCGGACTAAAAAGGGGTGCAACACGAGGACTTCCCAGGGGGTCACCCATCCTAGTACTACTCTCGCCCAAGCACGCTTAACTGCGGAGTTCTGATGGGATCCGGTGCATTAGTGCTGGTATGATCGCACCCGACATACTCTCGCCTCCATTTCCCTATAAACCCCTTCCGCTACCGTTCTATTGCCCTTCCGACGCATTCGCCGGGAAATAAATAAATACATATTAATAAAATTAAAATTAAAATTAAAAATACAAAACCGGACTAAAAAGGGGTGCAACACGAGGACTTCCCAGGGGGTCACCCATCCTAGTACTACTCTCGCCCAAGCACGCTTAACTGCGGAGTTCTGATGGGATCCGGTGCATTAGTGCTGGTATGATCGCACCCGACATATTCTCGCCTCCATTTCCCTATAAACCCCTTCCGCTACCGTTCTATTGCCCTTCCGACGCATTCGCCGGGAAATAAATAAATACATATTAATAAAATTAAAATTAAAATTAAAAATACAAAACCGGACTAAAAAGGGGTGCAACACGAGGACTTCCCAGGGGGTCACCCATCCTAGTACTACTCTCGCCCAAGCACGCTTAACTGCGGAGTTCTGATGGGATCCGGTGCATTAGTGCTGGTATGATCGCACCCGACATATTCTCGCCTCCATTTCCCTATAAACCCCTTCCGCTACCGTTCTATTGCCCTTCCGACGCATTCGCCGGGAAATAAATAAATACATATTAATAAAATTAAAATTAAAATTAAAAATACAAAACCGGACTAAAAAGGGGTGCAACACGAGGACTTCCCAGGGGGTCACCCATCCTAGTACTACTCTCGCCCAAGCACGCTTAACTGCGGAGTTCTGATGGGATCCGGTGCATTAGTGCTGGTATGATCGCACCCGACATATTCTCGCCTCCATTTCCCTATAAACCCCTTCCGCTACCGTTCTATTGCCCTTCCGACGCATTCGCCGGGAAATAAATAAATACATATTAATAAAATTAAAATTAAAATTAAAAATACAAAACCGGACTAAAAAGGGGTGCAACACGAGGACTTCCCAGGGGGTCACCCATCCTAGTACTACTCTCGCCCAAGCACGCTTAACTGCGGAGTTCTGATGGGATCCGGTGCATTAGTGCTGGTATGATCGCACCCGACATATTCTCGCCTCCATTTCCCTATAAACCCCTTCCGCTACCGTTCTATTGCCCTTCCGACGCATTCGCCGGGAAATAAATAAATACATATTAATAAAATTAAAATTAAAATTAAAAATACAAAACCGGACTAAAAAGGGGTGCAACACGAGGACTTCCCAGGGGGTCACCCATCCTAGTACTACTCTCGCCCAAGCACGCTTAACTGCGGAGTTCTGATGGGATCCGGTGCATTAGTGCTGGTATGATCGCACCCGACATATTCTCGCCTCCATTTCCCTATAAACCCCTTCCGCTACCGTTCTATTGCCCTTCCGACGCATTCGCCGGGAAATAAATAAATACATATTAATAAAATTAAAATTAAAATTAAAAATACAAAACCGGACTAAAAAGGGGTGCAACACGAGGACTTCCCAGGGGGTCACCCATCCTAGTACTACTCTCGCCCAAGCACGCTTAACTGCGGAGTTCTGATGGGATCCGGTGCATTAGTGCTGGTATGATCGCACCCGACATATTCTCGCCTCCATTTCCCTATAAACCCCTTCCGCTACCGTTCTATTGCCCTTCCGACGCATTCGCCGGGAAATAAATAAATACATATTAATAAAATTAAAATTAAAATTAAAAATACAAAACCGGACTAAAAAGGGGTGCAACACGAGGACTTCCCAGGGGGTCACCCATCCTAGTACTACTCTCGCCCAAGCACGCTTAACTGCGGAGTTCTGATGGGATCCGGTGCATTAGTGCTGGTATGATCGCACCCGACATATTCTCGCCTCCATTTCCCTATAAACCCCTTCCGCTACCGTTCTATTGCCCTTCCGACGCATTCGCCGGGAAATAAATAAATACATATTAATAAAATTAAAATTAAAATTAAAAATACAAAACCGGACTAAAAAGGGGTGCAACACGAGGACTTCCCAGGGGGTCACCCATCCTAGTACTACTCTCGCCCAAGCACGCTTAACTGCGGAGTTCTGATGGGATCCGGTGCATTAGTGCTGGTATGATCGCACCCGACATATTCTCGCCTCCATTTCCCTATAAACCCCTTCCGCTACCGTTCTATTGCCCTTCCGACGCATTCGCCGGGAAATAAATAAATACATATTAATAAAATTAAAATTAAAATTAAAAATACAAAACCGGACTAAAAAGGGGTGCAACACGAGGACTTCCCAGGGGGTCACCCATCCTAGTACTACTCTCGCCCAAGCACGCTTAACTGCGGAGTTCTGATGGGATCCGGTGCATTAGTGCTGGTATGATCGCACCCGACATATTCTCGCCTCCATTTCCCTATAAACCCCTTCCGCTACCGTTCTATTGCCCTTCCGACGCATTCGCCGGGAAATAAATAAATACATATTAATAAAATTAAAATTAAAATTAAAAATACAAAACCGGACTAAAAAGGGGTGCAACACGAGGACTTCCCAGGGGGTCACCCATCCTAGTACTACTCTCGCCCAAGCACGCTTAACTGCGGAGTTCTGATGGGATCCGGTGCATTAGTGCTGGTATGATCGCACCCGACATATTCTCGCCTCCATTTCCCTATAAACCCCTTCCGCTACCGTTCTATTGCCCTTCCGACGCATTCGCCGGGAAATAAATAAATACATATTAATAAAATTAAAATTAAAATTAAAAATACAAAACCGGACTAAAAAGGGGTGCAACACGAGGACTTCCCAGGGGGTCACCCATCCTAGTACTACTCTCGCCCAAGCACGCTTAACTGCGGAGTTCTGATGGGATCCGGTGCATTAGTGCTGGTATGATCGCACCCGACATACTCTCGCCTCCATTTCCCTATAAACCCCTTCCGCTACCGTTCTATTGCCCTTCCGACGCATTCGCCGGGAAATAAATAAATACATATTAATAAAATTAAAATTAAAATTAAAAATACAAAACCGGACTAAAAAGGGGTGCAACACGAGGACTTCCCAGGGGGTCACCCATCCTAGTACTACTCTCGCCCAAGCACGCTTAACTGCGGAGTTCTGATGGGATCCGGTGCATTAGTGCTGGTATGATCGCACCCGACATATTCTCGCCTCCATTTCCCTATAAACCCCTTCCGCTACCGTTCTATTGCCCTTCCGACGCATTCGCCGGGAAATAAATAAATACATATTAATAAAATTAAAATTAAAATTAAAAATACAAAACCGGACTAAAAAGGGGTGCAACACGAGGACTTCCCAGGGGGTCACCCATCCTAGTACTACTCTCGCCCAAGCACGCTTAACTGCGGAGTTCTGATGGGATCCGGTGCATTAGTGCTGGTATGATCGCACCCGACATACTCTCGCCTCCATTTCCCTATAAACCCCTTCCGCTACCGTTCTATTGCCCTTCCGACGCATTCGCCGGGAAATAAATAAATACATATTAATAAAATTAAAATTAAAATTAAAAATACAAAACCGGACTAAAAAGGGGTGCAACACGAGGACTTCCCAGGGGGTCACCCATCCTAGTACTACTCTCGCCCAAGCACGCTTAACTGCGGAGTTCTGATGGGATCCGGTGCATTAGTGCTGGTATGATCGCACCCGACATATTCTCGCCTCCATTTCCCTATAAACCCCTTCCGCTACCGTTCTATTGCCCTTCCGACGCATTCGCCGGGAAATAAATAAATACATATTAATAAAATTAAAATTAAAATTAAAAATACAAAACCGGACTAAAAAGGGGTGCAACACGAGGACTTCCCAGGGGGTCACCCATCCTAGTACTACTCTCGCCCAAGCACGCTTAACTGCGGAGTTCTGATGGGATCCGGTGCATTAGTGCTGGTATGATCGCACCCGACATATTCTCGCCTCCATTTCCCTATAAACCCCTTCCGCTACCGTTCTATTGCCCTTCCGACGCATTCGCCGGGAAATAAATAAATACATATTAATAAAATTAAAATTAAAATTAAAAATACAAAACCGGACTAAAAAGGGGTGCAACACGAGGACTTCCCAGGGGGTCACCCATCCTAGTACTACTCTCGCCCAAGCACGCTTAACTGCGGAGTTCTGATGGGATCCGGTGCATTAGTGCTGGTATGATCGCACCCGACATATTCTCGCCTCCATTTCCCTATAAACCCCTTCCGCTACCGTTCTATTGCCCTTCCGACGCATTCGCCGGGAAATAAATAAATACATATTAATAAAATTAAAATTAAAATTAAAAATACAAAACCGGACTAAAAAGGGGTGCAACACGAGGACTTCCCAGGGGGTCACCCATCCTAGTACTACTCTCGCCCAAGCACGCTTAACTGCGGAGTTCTGATGGGATCCGGTGCATTAGTGCTGGTATGATCGCACCCGACATATTCTCGCCTCCATTTCCCTATAAACCCCTTCCGCTACCGTTCTATTGCCCTTCCGACGCATTCGCCGGGAAATAAATAAATACATATTAATAAAATTAAAATTAAAATTAAAAATACAAAACCGGACTAAAAAGGGGTGCAACACGAGGACTTCCCAGGGGGTCACCCATCCTAGTACTACTCTCGCCCAAGCACGCTTAACTGCGGAGTTCTGATGGGATCCGGTGCATTAGTGCTGGTATGATCGCACCCGACATATTCTCGCCTCCATTTCCCTATAAACCCCTTCCGCTACCGTTCTATTGCCCTTCCGACGCATTCGCCGGGAAATAAATAAATACATATTAATAAAATTAAAATTAAAATTAAAAATACAAAACCGGACTAAAAAGGGGTGCAACACGAGGACTTCCCAGGGGGTCACCCATCCTAGTACTACTCTCGCCCAAGCACGCTTAACTGCGGAGTTCTGATGGGATCCGGTGCATTAGTGCTGGTATGATCGCACCCGACATATTCTCGCCTCCATTTCCCTATAAACCCCTTCCGCTACCGTTCTATTGCCCTTCCGACGCATTCGCCGGGAAATAAATAAATACATATTAATAAAATTAAAATTAAAATTAAAAATACAAAACCGGACTAAAAAGGGGTGCAACACGAGGACTTCCCAGGGGGTCACCCATCCTAGTACTACTCTCGCCCAAGCACGCTTAACTGCGGAGTTCTGATGGGATCCGGTGCATTAGTGCTGGTATGATCGCACCCGACATATTCTCGCCTCCATTTCCCTATAAACCCCTTCCGCTACCGTTCTATTGCCCTTCCGACGCATTCGCCGGGAAATAAATAAATACATATTAATAAAATTAAAATTAAAATTAAAAATACAAAACCGGACTAAAAAGGGGTGCAACACGAGGACTTCCCAGGGGGTCACCCATCCTAGTACTACTCTCGCCCAAGCACGCTTAACTGCGGAGTTCTGATGGGATCCGGTGCATTAGTGCTGGTATGATCGCACCCGACATATTCTCGCCTCCATTTCCCTATAAACCCCTTCCGCTACCGTTCTATTGCCCTTCCGACGCATTCGCCGGGAAATAAATAAATACATATTAATAAAATTAAAATTAAAATTAAAAATACAAAACCGGACTAAAAAGGGGTGCAACACGAGGACTTCCCAGGGGGTCACCCATCCTAGTACTACTCTCGCCCAAGCACGCTTAACTGCGGAGTTCTGATGGGATCCGGTGCATTAGTGCTGGTATGATCGCACCCGACATATTCTCGCCTCCATTTCCCTATAAACCCCTTCCGCTACCGTTCTATTGCCCTTCCGACGCATTCGCCGGGAAATAAATAAATACATATTAATAAAATTAAAATTAAAATTAAAAATACAAAACCGGACTAAAAAGGGGTGCAACACGAGGACTTCCCAGGGGGTCACCCATCCTAGTACTACTCTCGCCCAAGCACGCTTAACTGCGGAGTTCTGATGGGATCCGGTGCATTAGTGCTGGTATGATCGCACCCGACATATTCTCGCCTCCATTTCCCTATAAACCCCTTCCGCTACCGTTCTATTGCCCTTCCGACGCATTCGCCGGGAAATAAATAAATACATATTAATAAAATTAAAATTAAAATTAAAAATACAAAACCGGACTAAAAAGGGGTGCAACACGAGGACTTCCCAGGGGGTCACCCATCCTAGTACTACTCTCGCCCAAGCACGCTTAACTGCGGAGTTCTGATGGGATCCGGTGCATTAGTGCTGGTATGATCGCACCCGACATATTCTCGCCTCCATTTCCCTATAAACCCCTTCCGCTACCGTTCTATTGCCCTTCCGACGCATTCGCCGGGAAATAAATAAATACATATTAATAAAATTAAAATTAAAATTAAAAATACAAAACCGGACTAAAAAGGGGTGCAACACGAGGACTTCCCAGGGGGTCACCCATCCTAGTACTACTCTCGCCCAAGCACGCTTAACTGCGGAGTTCTGATGGGATCCGGTGCATTAGTGCTGGTATGATCGCACCCGACATATTCTCGCCTCCATTTCCCTATAAACCCCTTCCGCTACCGTTCTATTGCCCTTCCGACGCATTCGCCGGGAAATAAATAAATACATATTAATAAAATTAAAATTAAAATTAAAAATACAAAACCGGACTAAAAAGGGGTGCAACACGAGGACTTCCCAGGGGGTCACCCATCCTAGTACTACTCTCGCCCAAGCACGCTTAACTGCGGAGTTCTGATGGGATCCGGTGCATTAGTGCTGGTATGATCGCACCCGACATATTCTCGCCTCCATTTCCCTATAAACCCCTTCCGCTACCGTTCTATTGCCCTTCCGACGCATTCGCCGGGAAATAAATAAATACATATTAATAAAATTAAAATTAAAATTAAAAATACAAAACCGGACTAAAAAGGGGTGCAACACGAGGACTTCCCAGGGGGTCACCCATCCTAGTACTACTCTCGCCCAAGCACGCTTAACTGCGGAGTTCTGATGGGATCCGGTGCATTAGTGCTGGTATGATCGCACCCGACATACTCTCGCCTCCATTTCCCTATAAACCCCTTCCGCTACCGTTCTATTGCCCTTCCGACGCATTCGCCGGGAAATAAATAAATACATATTAATAAAATTAAAATTAAAATTAAAAATACAAAACCGGACTAAAAAGGGGTGCAACACGAGGACTTCCCAGGGGGTCACCCATCCTAGTACTACTCTCGCCCAAGCACGCTTAACTGCGGAGTTCTGATGGGATCCGGTGCATTAGTGCTGGTATGATCGCACCCGACATATTCTCGCCTCCATTTCCCTATAAACCCCTTCCGCTACCGTTCTATTGCCCTTCCGACGCATTCGCCGGGAAATAAATAAATACATATTAATAAAATTAAAATTAAAATTAAAAATACAAAACCGGACTAAAAAGGGGTGCAACACGAGGACTTCCCAGGGGGTCACCCATCCTAGTACTACTCTCGCCCAAGCACGCTTAACTGCGGAGTTCTGATGGGATCCGGTGCATTAGTGCTGGTATGATCGCACCCGACATACTCTCGCCTCCATTTCCCTATAAACCCCTTCCGCTACCGTTCTATTGCCCTTCCGACGCATTCGCCGGGAAATAAATAAATACATATTAATAAAATTAAAATTAAAATTAAAAATACAAAACCGGACTAAAAAGGGGTGCAACACGAGGACTTCCCAGGGGGTCACCCATCCTAGTACTACTCTCGCCCAAGCACGCTTAACTGCGGAGTTCTGATGGGATCCGGTGCATTAGTGCTGGTATGATCGCACCCGACATATTCTCGCCTCCATTTCCCTATAAACCCCTTCCGCTACCGTTCTATTGCCCTTCCGACGCATTCGCCGGGAAATAAATAAATACATATTAATAAAATTAAAATTAAAATTAAAAATACAAAACCGGACTAAAAAGGGGTGCAACACGAGGACTTCCCAGGGGGTCACCCATCCTAGTACTACTCTCGCCCAAGCACGCTTAACTGCGGAGTTCTGATGGGATCCGGTGCATTAGTGCTGGTATGATCGCACCCGACATATTCTCGCCTCCATTTCCCTATAAACCCCTTCCGCTACCGTTCTATTGCCCTTCCGACGCATTCGCCGGGAAATAAATAAATACATATTAATAAAATTAAAATTAAAATTAAAAATACAAAACCGGACTAAAAAGGGGTGCAACACGAGGACTTCCCAGGGGGTCACCCATCCTAGTACTACTCTCGCCCAAGCACGCTTAACTGCGGAGTTCTGATGGGATCCGGTGCATTAGTGCTGGTATGATCGCACCCGACATATTCTCGCCTCCATTTCCCTATAAACCCCTTCCGCTACCGTTCTATTGCCCTTCCGACGCATTCGCCGGGAAATAAATAAATACATATTAATAAAATTAAAATTAAAATTAAAAATACAAAACCGGACTAAAAAGGGGTGCAACACGAGGACTTCCCAGGGGGTCACCCATCCTAGTACTACTCTCGCCCAAGCACGCTGAACTGCGGAGTTCTGATGGGATCCGGTGCATTAGTGCTGGTATGATCGCACCCGACATATTCTCGCCTCCATTTCCCTATAAACCCCTTCCGCTACCGTTCTATTGCCCTTCCGACGCATTCGCCGGGAAATAAATAAATACATATTAATAAAATTAAAATTAAAATTAAAAATACAAAACCGGACTAAAAAGGGGTGCAACACGAGGACTTCCCAGGGGGTCACCCATCCTAGTACTACTCTCGCCCAAGCACGCTGAACTGCGGAGTTCTGATGGGATCCGGTGCATTAGTGCTGGTATGATCGCACCCGACATATTCTCGCCTCCATTTCCCTATAAACCCCTTCCGCTACCGTTCTATTGCCCTTCCGACGCATTCGCCGGGAAATAAATAAATACATATTAATAAAATTAAAATTAAAATTAAAAATACAAAACCGGACTAAAAAGGGGTGCAACACGAGGACTTCCCAGGGGGTCACCCATCCTAGTACTACTCTCGCCCAAGCACGCTGAACTGCGGAGTTCTGATGGGATCCGGTGCATTAGTGCTGGTATGATCGCACCCGACATATTCTCGCCTCCATTTCCCTATAAACCCCTTCCGCTACCGTTCTATTGCCCTTCCGACGCATTCGCCGGGAAATAAATAAATACATATTAATAAAATTAAAATTAAAATTAAAAATACAAAACCGGACTAAAAAGGGGTGCAACACGAGGACTTCCCAGGGGGTCACCCATCCTAGTACTACTCTCGCCCAAGCACGCTGAACTGCGGAGTTCTGATGGGATCCGGTGCATTAGTGCTGGTATGATCGCACCCGACATATTCTCGCCTCCATTTCCCTATAAACCCCTTCCGCTACCGTTCTATTGCCCTTCCGACGCATTCGCCGGGAAATAAATAAATACATATTAATAAAATTAAAATTAAAATTAAAAATACAAAACCGGACTAAAAAGGGGTGCAACACGAGGACTTCCCAGGGGGTCACCCATCCTAGTACTACTCTCGCCCAAGCACGCTGAACTGCGGAGTTCTGATGGGATCCGGTGCATTAGTGCTGGTATGATCGCACCCGACATATTCTCGCCTCCATTTCCCTATAAACCCCTTCCGCTACCGTTCTATTGCCCTTCCGACGCATTCGCCGGGAAATAAATAAATACATATTAATAAAATTAAAATTAAAATTAAAAATACAAAACCGGACTAAAAAGGGGTGCAACACGAGGACTTCCCAGGGGGTCACCCATCCTAGTACTACTCTCGCCCAAGCACGCTTAACTGCGGAGTTCTGATGGGATCCGGTGCATTAGTGCTGGTATGATCGCACCCGACATATTCTCGCCTCCATTTCCCTATAAACCCCTTCCGCTACCGTTCTATTGCCCTTCCGACGCATTCGCCGGGAAATAAATAAATACATATTAATAAAATTAAAATTAAAATTAAAAATACAAAACCGGACTAAAAAGGGGTGCAACACGAGGACTTCCCAGGGGGTCACCCATCCTAGTACTACTCTCGCCCAAGCACGCTTAACTGCGGGGTTCTGATGGGATCCGGTGCATTAGTGCTGGTATGATCGCACCCGACATATTCTCGCCTCCATTTCCCTATAAACCCCTTCCGCTACCGTTCTATTGCCCTTCCGACGCATTCGCCGGGAAATAAATAAATACATATTAATAAAATTAAAATTAAAATTAAAAATACAAAACCGGACTAAAAAGGGGTGCAACACGAGGACTTCCCAGGGGGTCACCCATCCTAGTACTACTCTCGCCCAAGCACGCTTAACTGCGGAGTTCTGATGGGATCCGGTGCATTAGTGCTGGTATGATCGCACCCGACATATTCTCGCCTCCATTTCCCTATAAACCCCTTCCGCTACCGTTCTATTGCCCTTCCGACGCATTCGCCGGGAAATAAATAAATACATATTAATAAAATTAAAATTAAAATTAAAAATACAAAACCGGACTAACAAGGGGTGCAACACGAGGACTTCCCAGGGGGTCACCCATCCTAGTACTACTCTCGCCCAAGCACGCTTAACTGCGGAGTTCTGATGGGATCCGGTGCATTAGTGCTGGTATGATCGCACCCGACATATTCTCGCCTCCATTTCCCTATAAACCCCTTCCGCTACCGTTCTATTGCCCTTCCGACGCATTCGCCGGGAAATAAATAAATACATATTAATAAAATTAAAATTAAAATTAAAAATACAAAACCGGACTAAAAAGGGGTGCAACACGAGGACTTCCCAGGGGGTCACCCATCCTAGTACTACTCTCGCCCAAGCACGCTTAACTGCGGGGTTCTGATGGGATCCGGTGCATTAGTGCTGGTATGATCGCACCCGACATATTCTCGCCTCCATTTCCCTATAAACCCCTTCCGCTACCGTTCTATTGCCCTTCCGACGCATTCGCCGGGAAATAAATAAATACATATTAATAAAATTAAAATTAAAATTAAAAATACAAAACCGGACTAAAAAGGGGTGCAACACGAGGACTTCCCAGGGGGTCACCCATCCTAGTACTACTCTCGCCCAAGCACGCTTAACTGCGGAGTTCTGATGGGATCCGGTGCATTAGTGCTGGTATGATCGCACCCGACATATTCTCGCCTCCATTTCCCTATAAACCCCTTCCGCTACCGTTCTATTGCCCTTCCGACGCATTCGCCGGGAAATAAATAAATACATATTAATAAAATTAAAATTAAAATTAAAAATACAAAACCGGACTAACAAGGGGTGCAACACGAGGACTTCCCAGGGGGTCACCCATCCTAGTACTACTCTCGCCCAAGCACGCTTAACTGCGGAGTTCTGATGGGATCCGGTGCATTAGTGCTGGTATGATCGCACCCGACATATTCTCGCCTCCATTTCCCTATAAACCCCTTCCGCTACCGTTCTATTGCCCTTCCGACGCATTCGCCGGGAAATAAATAAATACATATTAATAAAATTAAAATTAAAATTAAAAATACAAAACCGGACTAACAAGGGGTGCAACACGAGGACTTCCCAGGGGGTCACCCATCCTAGTACTACTCTCGCCCAAGCACGCTTAACTGCGGAGTTCTGATGGGATCCGGTGCATTAGTGCTGGTATGATCGCACCCGACATATTCTCGCCTCCATTTCCCTATAAACCCCTTCCGCTACCGTTCTATTGCCCTTCCGACGCATTCGCCGGGAAATAAATAAATACATATTAATAAAATTAAAATTAAAATTAAAAATACAAAACCGGACTAAAAAGGGGTGCAACACGAGGACTTCCCAGGGGGTCACCCATCCTAGTACTACTCTCGCCCAAGCACGCTTAACTGCGCAGTTCTGATGGGATCCGGTGCATTAGTGCTGGTATGATCGCACCCGACATATTCTCGCCTCCATTTCCCTATAAACCCCTTCCGCTACCGTTCTATTGCCCTTCCGACGCATTCGCCGGGAAATAAATAAATACATATTAATAAAATTAAAATTAAAATTAAAAATACAAAACCGGACTAAAAAGGGGTGCAACACGAGGACTTCCCAGGGGGTCACCCATCCTAGTACTACTCTCGCCCAAGCACGCTTAACTGCGGAGTTCTGATGGGATCCGGTGCATTAGTGCTGGTATGATCGCACCCGACATATTCTCGCCTCCATTTCCCTATAAACCCCTTCCGCTACCGTTCTATTGCCCTTCCGACGCATTCGCCGGGAAATAAATAAATACATATTAATAAAATTAAAATTAAAATTAAAAATACAAAACCGGACTAAAAAGGGGTGCAACACGAGGACTTCCCAGGGGGTCACCCATCCTAGTACTACTCTCGCCCAAGCACGCTTAACTGCGGAGTTCTGATGGGATCCGGTGCATTAGTGCTGGTATGATCGCACCCGACATATTCTCGCCTCCATTTCCCTATAAACCCCTTCCGCTACCGTTCTATTGCCCTTCCGACGCATTCGCCGGGAAATAAATAAATACATATTAATAAAATTAAAATTAAAATTAAAAATACAAAACCGGACTAAAAAGGGGTGCAACACGAGGACTTCCCAGGGGGTCACCCATCCTAGTACTACTCTCGCCCAAGCACGCTTAACTGCGGAGTTCTGATGGGATCCGGTGCATTAGTGCTGGTATGATCGCACCCGACATATTCTCGCCTCCATTTCCCTATAAACCCCTTCCGCTACCGTTCTATTGCCCTTCCGACGCATTCGCCGGGAAATAAATAAATACATATTAATAAAATTAAAATTAAAATTAAAAATACAAAACCGGACTAAAAAGGGGTGCAACACGAGGACTTCCCAGGGGGTCACCCATCCTAGTACTACTCTCGCCCAAGCACGCTTAACTGCGGAGTTCTGATGGGATCCGGTGCATTAGTGCTGGTATGATCGCACCCGACATATTCTCGCCTCCATTTCCCTATAAACCCCTTCCGCTACCGTTCTATTGCCCTTCCGACGCATTCGCCGGGAAATAAATAAATACATATTAATAAAATTAAAATTAAAATTAAAAATACAAAACCGGACTAAAAAGGGGTGCAACACGAGGACTTCCCAGGGGGTCACCCATCCTAGTACTACTCTCGCCCAAGCACGCTTAACTGCGGAGTTCTGATGGGATCCGGTGCATTAGTGCTGGTATGATCGCACCCGACATATTCTCGCCTCCATTTCCCTATAAACCCCTTCCGCTACCGTTCTATTGCCCTTCCGACGCATTCGCCGGGAAATAAATAAATACATATTAATAAAATTAAAATTAAAATTAAAAATACAAAACCGGACTAAAAAGGGGTGCAACACGAGGACTTCCCAGGGGGTCACCCATCCTAGTACTACTCTCGCCCAAGCACGCTTAACTGCGGAGTTCTGATGGGATCCGGTGCATTAGTGCTGGTATGATCGCACCCGACATATTCTCGCCTCCATTTCCCTATAAACCCCTTCCGCTACCGTTCTATTGCCCTTCCGACGCATTCGCCGGGAAATAAATAAATACATATTAATAAAATTAAAATTAAAATTAAAAATACAAAACCGGACTAAAAAGGGGTGCAACACGAGGACTTCCCAGGGGGTCACCCATCCTAGTACTACTCTCGCCCAAGCACGCTTAACTGCGGAGTTCTGATGGGATCCGGTGCATTAGTGCTGGTATGATCGCACCCGACATATTCTCGCCTCCATTTCCCTATAAACCCCTTCCGCTACCGTTCTATTGCCCTTCCGACGCATTCGCCGGGAAATAAATAAATACATATTAATAAAATTAAAATTAAAATTAAAAATACAAAACCGGACTAAAAAGGGGTGCAACACGAGGACTTCCCAGGGGGTCACCCATCCTAGTACTACTCTCGCCCAAGCACGCTTAACTGCGGAGTTCTGATGGGATCCGGTGCATTAGTGCTGGTATGATCGCACCCGACATATTCTCGCCTCCATTTCCCTATAAACCCCTTCCGCTACCGTTCTATTGCCCTTCCGACGCATTCGCCGGGAAATAAATAAATACATATTAATAAAATTAAAATTAAAATTAAAAATACAAAACCGGACTAAAAAGGGGTGCAACACGAGGACTTCCCAGGGGGTCACCCATCCTAGTACTACTCTCGCCCAAGCACGCTTAACTGCGGAGTTCTGATGGGATCCGGTGCATTAGTGCTGGTATGATCGCACCCGACATATTCTCGCCTCCATTTCCCTATAAACCCCTTCCGCTACCGTTCTATTGCCCTTCCGACGCATTCGCCGGGAAATAAATAAATACATATTAATAAAATTAAAATTAAAATTAAAAATACAAAACCGGACTAAAAAGGGGTGCAACACGAGGACTTCCCAGGGGGTCACCCATCCTAGTACTACTCTCGCCCAAGCACGCTTAACTGCGGAGTTCTGATGGGATCCGGTGCATTAGTGCTGGTATGATCGCACCCGACATATTCTCGCCTCCATTTCCCTATAAACCCCTTCCGCTACCGTTCTATTGCCCTTCCGACGCATTCGCCGGGAAATAAATAAATACATATTAATAAAATTAAAATTAAAATTAAAAATACAAAACCGGACTAAAAAGGGGTGCAACACGAGGACTTCCCAGGGGGTCACCCATCCTAGTACTACTCTCGCCCAAGCACGCTTAACTGCGGAGTTCTGATGGGATCCGGTGCATTAGTGCTGGTATGATCGCACCCGACATATTCTCGCCTCCATTTCCCTATAAACCCCTTCCGCTACCGTTCTATTGCCCTTCCGACGCATTCGCCGGGAAATAAATAAATACATATTAATAAAATTAAAATTAAAATTAAAAATACAAAACCGGACTAAAAAGGGGTGCAACACGAGGACTTCCCAGGGGGTCACCCATCCTAGTACTACTCTCGCCCAAGCACGCTTAACTGCGGAGTTCTGATGGGATCCGGTGCATTAGTGCTGGTATGATCGCACCCGACATATTCTCGCCTCCATTTCCCTATAAACCCCTTCCGCTACCGTTCTATTGCCCTTCCGACGCATTCGCCGGGAAATAAATAAATACATATTAATAAAATTAAAATTAAAATTAAAAATACAAAACCGGACTAAAAAGGGGTGCAACACGAGGACTTCCCAGGGGGTCACCCATCCTAGTACTACTCTCGCCCAAGCACGCTTAACTGCGGAGTTCTGATGGGATCCGGTGCATTAGTGCTGGTATGATCGCACCCGACATATTCTCGCCTCCATTTCCCTATAAACCCCTTCCGCTACCGTTCTATTGCCCTTCCGACGCATTCGCCGGGAAATAAATAAATACATATTAATAAAATTAAAATTAAAATTAAAAATACAAAACCGGACTAAAAAGGGGTGCAACACGAGGACTTCCCAGGGGGTCACCCATCCTAGTACTACTCTCGCCCAAGCACGCTTAACTGCGGAGTTCTGATGGGATCCGGTGCATTAGTGCTGGTATGATCGCACCCGACATATTCTCGCCTCCATTTCCCTATAAACCCCTTCCGCTACCGTTCTATTGCCCTTCCGACGCATTCGCCGGGAAATAAATAAATACATATTAATAAAATTAAAATTAAAATTAAAAATACAAAACCGGACTAAAAAGGGGTGCAACACGAGGACTTCCCAGGGGGTCACCCATCCTAGTACTACTCTCGCCCAAGCACGCTTAACTGCGGAGTTCTGATGGGATCCGGTGCATTAGTGCTGGTATGATCGCACCCGACATATTCTCGCCTCCATTTCCCTATAAACCCCTTCCGCTACCGTTCTATTGCCCTTCCGACGCATTCGCCGGGAAATAAATAAATACATATTAATAAAATTAAAATTAAAATTAAAAATACAAAACCGGACTAAAAAGGGGTGCAACACGAGGACTTCCCAGGGGGTCACCCATCCTAGTACTACTCTCGCCCAAGCACGCTTAACTGCGGAGTTCTGATGGGATCCGGTGCATTAGTGCTGGTATGATCGCACCCGACATATTCTCGCCTCCATTTCCCTATAAACCCCTTCCGCTACCGTTCTATTGCCCTTCCGACGCATTCGCCGGGAAATAAATAAATACATATTAATAAAATTAAAATTAAAATTAAAAATACAAAACCGGACTAAAAAGGGGTGCAACACGAGGACTTCCCAGGGGGTCACCCATCCTAGTACTACTCTCGCCCAAGCACGCTTAACTGCGGAGTTCTGATGGGATCCGGTGCATTAGTGCTGGTATGATCGCACCCGACATATTCTCGCCTCCATTTCCCTATAAACCCCTTCCGCTACCGTTCTATTGCCCTTCCGACGCATTCGCCGGGAAATAAATAAATACATATTAATAAAATTAAAATTAAAATTAAAAATACAAAACCGGACTAAAAAGGGGTGCAACACGAGGACTTCCCAGGGGGTCACCCATCCTAGTACTACTCTCGCCCAAGCACGCTTAACTGCGGAGTTCTGATGGGATCCGGTGCATTAGTGCTGGTATGATCGCACCCGACATATTCTCGCCTCCATTTCCCTATAAACCCCTTCCGCTACCGTTCTATTGCCCTTCCGACGCATTCGCCGGGAAATAAATAAATACATATTAATAAAATTAAAATTAAAATTAAAAATACAAAACCGGACTAAAAAGGGGTGCAACACGAGGACTTCCCAGGGGGTCACCCATCCTAGTACTACTCTCGCCCAAGCACGCTTAACTGCGGAGTTCTGATGGGATCCGGTGCATTAGTGCTGGTATGATCGCACCCGACATATTCTCGCCTCCATTTCCCTATAAACCCCTTCCGCTACCGTTCTATTGCCCTTCCGACGCATTCGCCGGGAAATAAATAAATACATATTAATAAAATTAAAATTAAAATTAAAAATACAAAACCGGACTAAAAAGGGGTGCAACACGAGGACTTCCCAGGGGGTCACCCATCCTAGTACTACTCTCGCCCAAGCACGCTTAACTGCGGAGTTCTGATGGGATCCGGTGCATTAGTGCTGGTATGATCGCACCCGACATATTCTCGCCTCCATTTCCCTATAAACCCCTTCCGCTACCGTTCTATTGCCCTTCCGACGCATTCGCCGGGAAATAAATAAATACATATTAATAAAATTAAAATTAAAATTAAAAATACAAAACCGGACTAAAAAGGGGTGCAACACGAGGACTTCCCAGGGGGTCACCCATCCTAGTACTACTCTCGCCCAAGCACGCTTAACTGCGGAGTTCTGATGGGATCCGGTGCATTAGTGCTGGTATGATCGCACCCGACATATTCTCGCCTCCATTTCCCTATAAACCCCTTCCGCTACCGTTCTATTGCCCTTCCGACGCATTCGCCGGGAAATAAATAAATACATATTAATAAAATTAAAATTAAAATTAAAAATACAAAACCGGACTAAAAAGGGGTGCAACACGAGGACTTCCCAGGGGGTCACCCATCCTAGTACTACTCTCGCCCAAGCACGCTTAACTGCGGAGTTCTGATGGGATCCGGTGCATTAGTGCTGGTATGATCGCACCCGACATATTCTCGCCTCCATTTCCCTATAAACCCCTTCCGCTACCGTTCTATTGCCCTTCCGACGCATTCGCCGGGAAATAAATAAATACATATTAATAAAATTAAAATTAAAATTAAAAATACAAAACCGGACTAAAAAGGGGTGCAACACGAGGACTTCCCAGGGGGTCACCCATCCTAGTACTACTCTCGCCCAAGCACGCTTAACTGCGGAGTTCTGATGGGATCCGGTGCATTAGTGCTGGTATGATCGCACCCGACATATTCTCGCCTCCATTTCCCTATAAACCCCTTCCGCTACCGTTCTATTGCCCTTCCGACGCATTCGCCGGGAAATAAATAAATACATATTAATAAAATTAAAATTAAAATTAAAAATACAAAACCGGACTAAAAAGGGGTGCAACACGAGGACTTCCCAGGGGGTCACCCATCCTAGTACTACTCTCGCCCAAGCACGCTTAACTGCGGAGTTCTGATGGGATCCGGTGCATTAGTGCTGGTATGATCGCACCCGACATATTCTCGCCTCCATTTCCCTATAAACCCCTTCCGCTACCGTTCTATTGCCCTTCCGACGCATTCGCCGGGAAATAAATAAATACATATTAATAAAATTAAAATTAAAATTAAAAATACAAAACCGGACTAAAAAGGGGTGCAACACGAGGACTTCCCAGGGGGTCACCCATCCTAGTACTACTCTCGCCCAAGCACGCTTAACTGCGGAGTTCTGATGGGATCCGGTGCATTAGTGCTGGTATGATCGCACCCGACATATTCTCGCCTCCATTTCCCTATAAACCCCTTCCGCTACCGTTCTATTGCCCTTCCGACGCATTCGCCGGGAAATAAATAAATACATATTAATAAAATTAAAATTAAAATTAAAAATACAAAACCGGACTAAAAAGGGGTGCAACACGAGGACTTCCCAGGGGGTCACCCATCCTAGTACTACTCTCGCCCAAGCACGCTTAACTGCGGAGTTCTGATGGGATCCGGTGCATTAGTGCTGGTATGATCGCACCCGACATATTCTCGCCTCCATTTCCCTATAAACCCCTTCCGCTACCGTTCTATTGCCCTTCCGACGCATTCGCCGGGAAATAAATAAATACATATTAATAAAATTAAAATTAAAATTAAAAATACAAAACCGGACTAAAAAGGGGTGCAACACGAGGACTTCCCAGGGGGTCACCCATCCTAGTACTACTCTCGCCCAAGCACGCTTAACTGCGGAGTTCTGATGGGATCCGGTGCATTAGTGCTGGTATGATCGCACCCGACATATTCTCGCCTCCATTTCCCTATAAACCCCTTCCGCTACCGTTCTATTGCCCTTCCGACGCATTCGCCGGGAAATAAATAAATACATATTAATAAAATTAAAATTAAAATTAAAAATACAAAACCGGACTAAAAAGGGGTGCAACACGAGGACTTCCCAGGGGGTCACCCATCCTAGTACTACTCTCGCCCAAGCACGCTTAACTGCGGAGTTCTGATGGGATCCGGTGCATTAGTGCTGGTATGATCGCACCCGACATATTCTCGCCTCCATTTCCCTATAAACCCCTTCCGCTACCGTTCTATTGCCCTTCCGACGCATTCGCCGGGAAATAAATAAATACATATTAATAAAATTAAAATTAAAATTAAAAATACAAAACCGGACTAAAAAGGGGTGCAACACGAGGACTTCCCAGGGGGTCACCCATCCTAGTACTACTCTCGCCCAAGCACGCTTAACTGCGGAGTTCTGATGGGATCCGGTGCATTAGTGCTGGTATGATCGCACCCGACATATTCTCGCCTCCATTTCCCTATAAACCCCTTCCGCTACCGTTCTATTGCCCTTCCGACGCATTCGCCGGGAAATAAATAAATACATATTAATAAAATTAAAATTAAAATTAAAAATACAAAACCGGACTAAAAAGGGGTGCAACACGAGGACTTCCCAGGGGGTCACCCATCCTAGTACTACTCTCGCCCAAGCACGCTGAACTGCGGAGTTCTGATGGGATCCGGTGCATTAGTGCTGGTATGATCGCACCCGACATATTCTCGCCTCCATTTCCCTATAAACCCCTTCCGCTACCGTTCTATTGCCCTTCCGACGCATTCGCCGGGAAATAAATAAATACATATTAATAAAATTAAAATTAAAATTAAAAATACAAAACCGGACTAAAAAGGGGTGCAACACGAGGACTTCCCAGGGGGTCACCCATCCTAGTACTACTCTCGCCCAAGCACGCTGAACTGCGGAGTTCTGATGGGATCCGGTGCATTAGTGCTGGTATGATCGCACCCGACATATTCTCGCCTCCATTTCCCTATAAACCCCTTCCGCTACCGTTCTATTGCCCTTCCGACGCATTCGCCGGGAAATAAATAAATACATATTAATAAAATTAAAATTAAAATTAAAAATACAAAACCGGACTAAAAAGGGGTGCAACACGAGGACTTCCCAGGGGGTCACCCATCCTAGTACTACTCTCGCCCAAGCACGCTGAACTGCGGAGTTCTGATGGGATCCGGTGCATTAGTGCTGGTATGATCGCACCCGACATATTCTCGCCTCCATTTCCCTATAAACCCCTTCCGCTACCGTTCTATTGCCCTTCCGACGCATTCGCCGGGAAATAAATAAATACATATTAATAAAATTAAAATTAAAATTAAAAATACAAAACCGGACTAAAAAGGGGTGCAACACGAGGACTTCCCAGGGGGTCACCCATCCTAGTACTACTCTCGCCCAAGCACGCTGAACTGCGGAGTTCTGATGGGATCCGGTGCATTAGTGCTGGTATGATCGCACCCGACATATTCTCGCCTCCATTTCCCTATAAACCCCTTCCGCTACCGTTCTATTGCCCTTCCGACGCATTCGCCGGGAAATAAATAAATACATATTAATAAAATTAAAATTAAAATTAAAAATACAAAACCGGACTAAAAAGGGGTGCAACACGAGGACTTCCCAGGGGGTCACCCATCCTAGTACTACTCTCGCCCAAGCACGCTGAACTGCGGAGTTCTGATGGGATCCGGTGCATTAGTGCTGGTATGATCGCACCCGACATATTCTCGCCTCCATTTCCCTATAAACCCCTTCCGCTACCGTTCTATTGCCCTTCCGACGCATTCGCCGGGAAATAAATAAATACATATTAATAAAATTAAAATTAAAATTAAAAATACAAAACCGGACTAAAAAGGGGTGCAACACGAGGACTTCCCAGGGGGTCACCCATCCTAGTACTACTCTCGCCCAAGCACGCTTAACTGCGGAGTTCTGATGGGATCCGGTGCATTAGTGCTGGTATGATCGCACCCGACATATTCTCGCCTCCATTTCCCTATAAACCCCTTCCGCTACCGTTCTATTGCCCTTCCGACGCATTCGCCGGGAAATAAATAAATACATATTAATAAAATTAAAATTAAAATTAAAAATACAAAACCGGACTAAAAAGGGGTGCAACACGAGGACTTCCCAGGGGGTCACCCATCCTAGTACTACTCTCGCCCAAGCACGCTTAACTGCGGAGTTCTGATGGGATCCGGTGCATTAGTGCTGGTATGATCGCACCCGACATATTCTCGCCTCCATTTCCCTATAAACCCCTTCCGCTACCGTTCTATTGCCCTTCCGACGCATTCGCCGGGAAATAAATAAATACATATTAATAAAATTAAAATTAAAATTAAAAATACAAAACCGGACTAAAAAGGGGTGCAACACGAGGACTTCCCAGGGGGTCACCCATCCTAGTACTACTCTCGCCCAAGCACGCTTAACTGCGGGGTTCTGATGGGATCCGGTGCATTAGTGCTGGTATGATCGCACCCGACATATTCTCGCCTCCATTTCCCTATAAACCCCTTCCGCTACCGTTCTATTGCCCTTCCGACGCATTCGCCGGGAAATAAATAAATACATATTAATAAAATTAAAATTAAAATTAAAAATACAAAACCGGACTAAAAAGGGGTGCAACACGAGGACTTCCCAGGGGGTCACCCATCCTAGTACTACTCTCGCCCAAGCACGCTTAACTGCGGGGTTCTGATGGGATCCGGTGCATTAGTGCTGGTATGATCGCACCCGACATATTCTCGCCTCCATTTCCCTATAAACCCCTTCCGCTACCGTTCTATTGCCCTTCCGACGCATTCGCCGGGAAATAAATAAATACATATTAATAAAATTAAAATTAAAATTAAAAATACAAAACCGGACTAAAAAGGGGTGCAACACGAGGACTTCCCAGGGGGTCACCCATCCTAGTACTACTCTCGCCCAAGCACGCTTAACTGCGGAGTTCTGATGGGATCCGGTGCATTAGTGCTGGTATGATCGCACCCGACATATTCTCGCCTCCATTTCCCTATAAACCCCTTCCGCTACCGTTCTATTGCCCTTCCGACGCATTCGCCGGGAAATAAATAAATACATATTAATAAAATTAAAATTAAAATTAAAAATACAAAACCGGACTAAAAAGGGGTGCAACACGAGGACTTCCCAGGGGGTCACCCATCCTAGTACTACTCTCGCCCAAGCACGCTTAACTGCGGGGTTCTGATGGGATCCGGTGCATTAGTGCTGGTATGATCGCACCCGACATATTCTCGCCTCCATTTCCCTATAAACCCCTTCCGCTACCGTTCTATTGCCCTTCCGACGCATTCGCCGGGAAATAAATAAATACATATTAATAAAATTAAAATTAAAATTAAAAATACAAAACCGGACTAAAAAGGGGTGCAACACGAGGACTTCCCAGGGGGTCACCCATCCTAGTACTACTCTCGCCCAAGCACGCTTAACTGCGGGGTTCTGATGGGATCCGGTGCATTAGTGCTGGTATGATCGCACCCGACATATTCTCGCCTCCATTTCCCTATAAACCCCTTCCGCTACCGTTCTATTGCCCTTCCGACGCATTCGCCGGGAAATAAATAAATACATATTAATAAAATTAAAATTAAAATTAAAAATACAAAACCGGACTAAAAAGGGGTGCAACACGAGGACTTCCCAGGGGGTCACCCATCCTAGTACTACTCTCGCCCAAGCACGCTTAACTGCGGAGTTCTGATGGGATCCGGTGCATTAGTGCTGGTATGATCGCACCCGACATATTCTCGCCTCCATTTCCCTATAAACCCCTTCCGCTACCGTTCTATTGCCCTTCCGACGCATTCGCCGGGAAATAAATAAATACATATTAATAAAATTAAAATTAAAATTAAAAATACAAAACCGGACTAAAAAGGGGTGCAACACGAGGACTTCCCAGGGGGTCACCCATCCTAGTACTACTCTCGCCCAAGCACGCTTAACTGCGGAGTTCTGATGGGATCCGGTGCATTAGTGCTGGTATGATCGCACCCGACATATTCTCGCCTCCATTTCCCTATAAACCCCTTCCGCTACCGTTCTATTGCCCTTCCGACGCATTCGCCGGGAAATAAATAAATACATATTAATAAAATTAAAATTAAAATTAAAAATACAAAACCGGACTAAAAAGGGGTGCAACACGAGGACTTCCCAGGGGGTCACCCATCCTAGTACTACTCTCGCCCAAGCACGCTTAACTGCGGAGTTCTGATGGGATCCGGTGCATTAGTGCTGGTATGATCGCACCCGACATATTCTCGCCTCCATTTCCCTATAAACCCCTTCCGCTACCGTTCTATTGCCCTTCCGACGCATTCGCCGGGAAATAAATAAATACATATTAATAAAATTAAAATTAAAATTAAAAATACAAAACCGGACTAAAAAGGGGTGCAACACGAGGACTTCCCAGGGGGTCACCCATCCTAGTACTACTCTCGCCCAAGCACGCTTAACTGCGGAGTTCTGATGGGATCCGGTGCATTAGTGCTGGTATGATCGCACCCGACATATTCTCGCCTCCATTTCCCTATAAACCCCTTCCGCTACCGTTCTATTGCCCTTCCGACGCATTCGCCGGGAAATAAATAAATACATATTAATAAAATTAAAATTAAAATTAAAAATACAAAACCGGACTAAAAAGGGGTGCAACACGAGGACTTCCCAGGGGGTCACCCATCCTAGTACTACTCTCGCCCAAGCACGCTGAACTGCGGAGTTCTGATGGGATCCGGTGCATTAGTGCTGGTATGATCGCACCCGACATATTCTCGCCTCCATTTCCCTATAAACCCCTTCCGCTACCGTTCTATTGCCCTTCCGACGCATTCGCCGGGAAATAAATAAATACATATTAATAAAATTAAAATTAAAATTAAAAATACAAAACCGGACTAAAAAGGGGTGCAACACGAGGACTTCCCAGGGGGTCACCCATCCTAGTACTACTCTCGCCCAAGCACGCTGAACTGCGGAGTTCTGATGGGATCCGGTGCATTAGTGCTGGTATGATCGCACCCGACATATTCTCGCCTCCATTTCCCTATAAACCCCTTCCGCTACCGTTCTATTGCCCTTCCGACGCATTCGCCGGGAAATAAATAAATACATATTAATAAAATTAAAATTAAAATTAAAAATACAAAACCGGACTAAAAAGGGGTGCAACACGAGGACTTCCCAGGGGGTCACCCATCCTAGTACTACTCTCGCCCAAGCACGCTTAACTGCGGAGTTCTGATGGGATCCGGTGCATTAGTGCTGGTATGATCGCACCCGACATATTCTCGCCTCCATTTCCCTATAAACCCCTTCCGCTACCGTTCTATTGCCCTTCCGACGCATTCGCCGGGAAATAAATAAATACATATTAATAAAATTAAAATTAAAATTAAAAATACAAAACCGGACTAAAAAGGGGTGCAACACGAGGACTTCCCAGGGGGTCACCCATCCTAGTACTACTCTCGCCCAAGCACGCTTAACTGCGGAGTTCTGATGGGATCCGGTGCATTAGTGCTGGTATGATCGCACCCGACATATTCTCGCCTCCATTTCCCTATAAACCCCTTCCGCTACCGTTCTATTGCCCTTCCGACGCATTCGCCGGGAAATAAATAAATACATATTAATAAAATTAAAATTAAAATTAAAAATACAAAACCGGACTAAAAAGGGGTGCAACACGAGGACTTCCCAGGGGGTCACCCATCCTAGTACTACTCTCGCCCAAGCACGCTGAACTGCGGAGTTCTGATGGGATCCGGTGCATTAGTGCTGGTATGATCGCACCCGACATATTCTCGCCTCCATTTCCCTATAAACCCCTTCCGCTACCGTTCTATTGCCCTTCCGACGCATTCGCCGGGAAATAAATAAATACATATTAATAAAATTAAAATTAAAATTAAAAATACAAAACCGGACTAAAAAGGGGTGCAACACGAGGACTTCCCAGGGGGTCACCCATCCTAGTACTACTCTCGCCCAAGCACGCTGAACTGCGGAGTTCTGATGGGATCCGGTGCATTAGTGCTGGTATGATCGCACCCGACATATTCTCGCCTCCATTTCCCTATAAACCCCTTCCGCTACCGTTCTATTGCCCTTCCGACGCATTCGCCGGGAAATAAATAAATACATATTAATAAAATTAAAATTAAAATTAAAAATACAAAACCGGACTAAAAAGGGGTGCAACACGAGGACTTCCCAGGGGGTCACCCATCCTAGTACTACTCTCGCCCAAGCACGCTTAACTGCGGAGTTCTGATGGGATCCGGTGCATTAGTGCTGGTATGATCGCACCCGACATATTCTCGCCTCCATTTCCCTATAAACCCCTTCCGCTACCGTTCTATTGCCCTTCCGACGCATTCGCCGGGAAATAAATAAATACATATTAATAAAATTAAAATTAAAATTAAAAATACAAAACCGGACTAAAAGGGGTGCAACACGAGGACTTCCCAGGGGGTCACCCATCCTAGTACTACTCTCGCCCAAGCACGCTTAACTGCGGAGTTCTGATGGGATCCGGTGCATTAGTGCTGGTATGATCGCACCCGACATATTCTCGCCTCCATTTCCCTATAAACCCCTTCCGCTACCGTTCTATTGCCCTTCCGACGCATTCGCCGGGAAATAAATAAATACATATTAATAAAATTAAAATTAAAATTAAAAATACAAAACCGGACTAAAAAGGGGTGCAACACGAGGACTTCCCAGGGGGTCACCCATCTAGTACTACTCTCGCCCAAGCACGCTTAACTGCGGAGTTCTGATGGGATCCGGTGCATTAGTGCTGGTATGATCGCACCCGACATATTCTCGCCTCCATTTCCCTATAAACCCCTTCCGCTACCGTTCTATTGCCCTTCCGACGCATTCGCCGGGAAATAAATAAATACATATTAATAAAATTAAAATTAAAATTAAAAATACAAAACCGGACTAAAAAGGGGTGCAACACGAGGACTTCCCAGGGGGTCACCCATCCTAGTACTACTCCTCGCCCAAGCACGCTTAACTGCGGGGTTCTGATGGGATCCGGTGCATTAGTGCTGGTATGATCGCACCCGACATATTCTCGCCTCCATTTCCCTATAAACCCCTTCCGCTATCGTTCTATTGCCCTTCCGACGCATTCGCCGGGAAATAAATAAATACATATTAATAAAATTAAAATTAAAATTAAAAATACAAAACCGGACTAAAAAGGGGTGCAACACGAGGACTTCCCAGGGGGTCACCCATCCTAGTACTACTCTCGCCCAAGCACGCTTAACTGCGGGGTTCTGATGGGATCCGGTGCATTAGTGCTGGTATGATCGCACCCGACATATTCTCGCCTCCATTTCCCTATAAACCCCTTCCGCTACCGTTCTATTGCCCTTCCGACGCATTCGCCGGGAAATAAATAAATACATATTAATAAAATTAAAATTAAAATTAAAAATACAAAACCGGACTAAAAAGGGGTGCAACACGAGGACTTCCCAGGGGGTCACCCATCCTAGTACTACTCTCGCCCAAGCACGCTTAACTGCGGAGTTCTGATGGGATCCGGTGCATTAGTGCTGGTATGATCGCACCCGACATATTCTCGCCTCCATTTCCCTATAAACCCCTTCCGCTACCGTTCTATTGCCCTTCCGACGCATTCGCCGGGAAATAAATAAATACATATTAATAAAATTAAAATTAAAATTAAAAATACAAAACCGGACTAAAAAGGGGTGCAACACGAGGACTTCCCAGGGGGTCACCCATCCTAGTACTACTCTCGCCCAAGCACGCTTAACTGCGGAGTTCTGATGGGATCCGGTGCATTAGTGCTGGTATGATCGCACCCGACATATTCTCGCCTCCATTTCCCTATAAACCCCTTCCGCTACCGTTCTATTGCCCTTCCGACGCATTCGCCGGGAAATAAATAAATACATATTAATAAAATTAAAATTAAAATTAAAAATACAAAACCGGACTAAAAAGGGGTGCAACACGAGGACTTCCCAGGGGGTCACCCATCCTAGTACTACTCTCGCCCAAGCACGCTTAACTGCGGAGTTCTGATGGGATCCGGTGCATTAGTGCTGGTATGATCGCACCCGACATATTCTCGCCTCCATTTCCCTATAAACCCCTTCCGCTACCGTTCTATTGCCCTTCCGACGCATTCGCCGGGAAATAAATAAATACATATTAATAAAATTAAAATTAAAATTAAAAATACAAAACCGGACTAAAAAGGGGTGCAACACGAGGACTTCCCAGGGGGTCACCCATCCTAGTACTACTCTCGCCCAAGCACGCTTAACTGCGGAGTTCTGATGGGATCCGGTGCATTAGTGCTGGTATGATCGCACCCGACATATTCTCGCCTCCATTTCCCTATAAACCCCTTCCGCTACCGTTCTATTGCCCTTCCGACGCATTCGCCGGGAAATAAATAAATACATATTAATAAAATTAAAATTAAAATTAAAAATACAAAACCGGACTAAAAAGGGGTGCAACACGAGGACTTCCCAGGGGGTCACCCATCCTAGTACTACTCTCGCCCAAGCACGCTTAACTGCGGAGTTCTGATGGGATCCGGTGCATTAGTGCTGGTATGATCGCACCCGACATATTCTCGCCTCCATTTCCCTATAAACCCCTTCCGCTACCGTTCTATTGCCCTTCCGACGCATTCGCCGGGAAATAAATAAATACATATTAATAAAATTAAAATTAAAATTAAAAATACAAAACCGGACTAAAAAGGGGTGCAACACGAGGACTTCCCAGGGGGTCACCCATCCTAGTACTACTCTCGCCCAAGCACGCTTAACTGCGGAGTTCTGATGGGATCCGGTGCATTAGTGCTGGTATGATCGCACCCGACATATTCTCGCCTCCATTTCCCTATAAACCCCTTCCGCTACCGTTCTATTGCCCTTCCGACGCATTCGCCGGGAAATAAATAAATACATATTAATAAAATTAAAATTAAAATTAAAAATACAAAACCGGACTAAAAAGGGGTGCAACACGAGGACTTCCCAGGGGGTCACCCATCCTAGTACTACTCTCGCCCAAGCACGCTTAACTGCGGAGTTCTGATGGGATCCGGTGCATTAGTGCTGGTATGATCGCACCCGACATATTCTCGCCTCCATTTCCCTATAAACCCCTTCCGCTACCGTTCTATTGCCCTTCCGACGCATTCGCCGGGAAATAAATAAATACATATTAATAAAATTAAAATTAAAATTAAAAATACAAAACCGGACTAAAAAGGGGTGCAACACGAGGACTTCCCAGGGGGTCACCCATCCTAGTACTACTCTCGCCCAAGCGCGCTTAACTGCGGAGTTCTGATGGGATCCGGTGCATTAGTGCTGGTATGATCGCACCCGACATATTCTCGCCTCCATTTCCCTATAAACCCCTTCCGCTACCGTTCTATTGCCCTTCCGACGCATTCGCCGGGAAATAAATAAATACATATTAATAAAATTAAAATTAAAATTAAAAATACAAAACCGGACTAAAAAGGGGTGCAACACGAGGACTTCCCAGGGGGTCACCCATCCTAGTACTACTCAAGCCCAAGCACGCTTAACTGCGGAGTTCTGATGGGATCCGGTGCATTAGTGCTGGTATGATCGCACCCGACATATTCTCGCCTCCATTTCCCTATAAACCCCTTCCGCTACCGTTCTATTGCCCTTCCGACGCATTCGCCGGGAAATAAATAAATACATATTAATAAAATTAAAATTAAAATTAAAAATACAAAACCGGACTAAAAAGGGGTGCAACACGAGGACTTCCCAGGGGGTCACCCATCCTAGTACTACTCTCGCCCAAGCACGCTTAACTGCGGAGTTCTGATGGGATCCGGTGCATTAGTGCTGGTATGATCGCACCCGACATATTCTCGCCTCCATTTCCCTATAAACCCCTTCCGCTACCGTTCTATTGCCCTTCCGACGCATTCGCCGGGAAATAAATAAATACATATTAATAAAATTAAAATTAAAATTAAAAATACAAAACCGGACTAAAAAGGGGTGCAACACGAGGACTTCCCAGGGGGTCACCCATCCTAGTACTACTCTCGCCCAAGCACGCTTAACTGCGGAGTTCTGATGGGATCCGGTGCATTAGTGCTGGTATGATCGCACCCGACATATTCTCGCCTTCCATTTCCCTATAAACCCCTTCCGCTACCGTTCTATTGCCCTTCCGACGCATTCGCCGGGAAATAAATAATACATATTAATAAAATTAAAATTAAATTAAAAATACAAAACCGGACTAAAAAGGGGTGCAACACGAGGACTTCCCCGGGGGTCACCCATCCTAGTACTACTCTCGCCCAAGCACGCTTAACTGCGGAGTTCTGATGGGATCCGGTGCATTAGTGCTGGTATGATCGCACCCGACATATTCTCGCCTCCATTTCCCTATAAACCCCTTCCGCTACCGTTCTATTGCCCTTCCGACGCATTCGCCGGGAAATAAATAAATACATATTAATAAAATTAAAATTAAAATTAAAAATACAAAACCGGACTAAAAAGGGGTGCAACACGAGGACTTCCCCGGGGGTCACCCATCCTAGTACTACTCTCGCCCAAGCACGCTTAACTGCGGAGTTCTGATGGGATCCGGTGCATTAGTGCTGGTATGATCGCACCCGACATATTCTCGCCTCCATTTCCCTATAAACCCCTTCCGCTACCGTTCTATTGCCCTTCCGACGCATTCGCCGGGAAATAAATAAATACATATTAATAAAATTAAAATTAAAATTAAAAATACAAAACCGGACTAAAAAGGGGTGCAACACGAGGACTTCCCAGGGGGTCACCCATCCTAGTACTACTCTCGCCCAAGCACGCTTAACTGCGGAGTTCTGATGGGATCCGGTGCATTAGTGCTGGTATGATCGCACCCGACATATTCTCGCCTCCATTTCCCTATAAACCCCTTCCGCTACCGTTCTATTGCCCTTCCGACGCATTCGCCGGGAAATAAATAAATACATATTAATAAAATTAAAATTAAAATTAAAAATACAAAACCGGACTAAAAAGGGGTGCAACACGAGGACTTCCCCAGGGGGTCACCCATCCTAGTACTACTCTCGCCCAAGCACGCTTAACTGCGGAGTTCTGATGGGATCCGGTGCATTAGTGCTGGTATGATCGCACCCGACATATTCTCGCCTCCATTTCCCTATAAACCCCTTCCGCTACCGTTCTATTGCCCATTCCGACGCATTCGCCGGGAAATAAATAAATACATATTAATAAAATTAAAATTAAAATTAAAAATACAAAACCGGACTAAAAAGGGGGTGCAACACGAGGACTTCCCAGGGGGTCACCCATCCTAGTACTACTCTCGCCCAAGCACGCTTAACTGCGGAGTTCTGATGGGATCCGGTGCATTAGTGCTGGTATGATCGCACCCGACATATTCTCGCCTCCATTTCCCTATAAACCCCTTCCGCTACCGTTCTATTGCCCTTCCGACGCATTCGCCGGGAAATAAATAAATACATATTAATAAAATTAAAATTAAAATTAAAAATACAAAACCGGACTAAAAAGGGGTGCAACACGAGGACTTCCCAGGGGGTCACCCATCCTAGTACTACTCTCGCCCAAGCACGCTTAACTGCGGAGTTCTGATGGGATCCGGTGCATTAGTGCTGGTATGATCGCACCCGACATATTCTCGCCTCCATTTCCCTATAAACCCCTTCCGCTACCGTTCTATTGCCCTTCCGACGCATTCGCCGGGAAATAAATAAATACATATTAATAAAATTAAAATTAAAATTAAAAATACAAAACCGGACTAAAAAGGGGTGCAACACGAGGACTTCCCAGGGGGTCACCCATCCTAGTACTACTCTCGCCCAAGCACGCTTAACTGCGGAGTTCTGATGGGATCCGGTGCATTAGTGCTGGTATGATCGCACCCGACATATTCTCGCCTCCATTTCCCTATAAACCCCTTCCGCTACCGTTCTATTGCCCTTCCGACGCATTCGCCGGGAAATAAATAAATACATATTAATAAAATTAAAATTAAAATTAAAAATACAAAACCGGACTAAAAAGGGGTGCAACACGAGGACTTCCCAGGGGGTCACCCATCCTAGTACTACTCTCGCCCAAGCACGCTTAACTGCGGAGTTCTGATGGGATCCGGTGCATTAGTGCTGGTATGATCGCACCCGACATATTCTCGCCTCCATTTCCCTATAAACCCCTTCCGCTACCGTTCTATTGCCCTTCCGACGCATTCGCCGGGAAATAAATAAATACATATTAATAAAATTAAAATTAAAATTAAAAATACAAAACCGGACTAAAAAGGGGTGCAACACGAGGACTTCCCAGGGGGTCACCCATCCTAGTACTACTCTCGCCCAAGCACGCTTAACTGCGGAGTTCTGATGGGATCCGGTGCATTAGTGCTGGTATGATCGCACCCGACATATTCTCAGCCTCCATTTCCCTATAAACCCCTTCCGCTACCGTTCTATTGCCCTTCCGACGCATTCGCCGGGAAATAAATAAATACATATTAATAAAATTAAAATTAAAATTAAAAATACAAAACCGGACTAAAAAGGGGTGCAACACGAGGACTTCCCAGGGGGTCACCCATCCTAGTACTACTCTCGCCCAAGCACGCTTAACTGCGGAGTTCTGATGGGATCCGGTGCATTAGTGCTGGTATGATCGCACCCGACATATTCTCGCCTCCATTTCCCTATAAACCCCTTCCGCTACCGTTCTATTGCCCTTCCGACGCATTCGCCGGGAAATAAATAAATACATATTAATAAAATTAAAATTAAAATTAAAAATACAAAACCGGACTAAAAAGGGGTGCAACACGAGGACTTCCCAGGGGGTCACCCATCCTAGTACTACTCTCGCCCAAGCACGCTTAACTGCGGAGTTCTGATGGGATCCGGTGCATTAGTGCTGGTATGATCGCACCCGACATATTCTCGCCTCCATTTCCCTATAAACCCCTTCCGCTACCGTTCTATTGCCCTTCCGACGCATTCGCCGGGAAATAAATAAATACATATTAATAAAATTAAAATTAAAATTAAAAATACAAAACCGGACTAAAAAGGGGTGCAACACGAGGACTTCCCAGGGGGTCACCCATCCTAGTACTACTCTCGCCCAAGCACGCTTAACTGCGGAGTTCTGATGGGATCCGGTGCATTAGTGCTGGTATGATCGCACCCGACATATTCTCGCCTCCATTTCCCTATAAACCCCTTCCGCTACCGTTCTATTGCCCTTCCGACGCATTCGCCGGGAAATAAATAAATACATATTAATAAAATTAAAATTAAAATTAAAAATACAAAACCGGACTAAAAAGGGGTGCAACACGAGGACTTCCCAGGGGGTCACCCATCCTAGTACTACTCTCGCCCAAGCACGCTTAACTGCGGAGTTCTGATGGGATCCGGTGCATTAGTGCTGGTATGATCGCACCCGACATATTCTCGCCTCCATTTCCCTATAAACCCCTTCCGCTACCGTTCTATTGCCCTTCCGACGCATTCGCCGGGAAATAAATAAATACATATTAATAAAATTAAAATTAAAATTAAAAATACAAAACCGGACTAAAAAGGGGTGCAACACGAGGACTTCCCAGGGGGTCACCCATCCTAGTACTACTCTCGCCCAAGCACGCTTAACTGCGGAGTTCTGATGGGATCCGGTGCATTAGTGCTGGTATGATCGCACCCGACATATTCTCGCCTCCATTTCCCTATAAACCCCTTCCGCTACCGTTCTATTGCCCTTCCGACGCATTCGCCGGGAAATAAATAAATACATATTAATAAAATTAAAATTAAAATTAAAAATACAAAACCGGACTAAAAAGGGGTGCAACACGAGGACTTCCCAGGGGGTCACCCATCCTAGTACTACTCTCGCCCAAGCACGCTTAACTGCGGAGTTCTGATGGGATCCGGTGCATTAGTGCTGGTATGATCGCACCCGACATATTCTCGCCTCCATTTCCCTATAAACCCCTTCCGCTACCGTTCTATTGCCCTTCCGACGCATTCGCCGGGAAATAAATAAATACATATTAATAAAATTAAAATTAAAATTAAAAATACAAAACCGGACTAAAAAGGGGTGCAACACGAGGACTTCCCAGGGGGTCACCCATCCTAGTACTACTCTCGCCCAAGCACGCTTAACTGCGGAGTTCTGATGGGATCCGGTGCATTAGTGCTGGTATGATCGCACCCGACATATTCTCGCCTCCATTTCCCTATAAACCCCTTCCGCTACCGTTCTATTGCCCTTCCGACGCATTCGCCGGGAAATAAATAAATACATATTAATAAAATTAAAATTAAAATTAAAAATACAAAACCGGACTAAAAAGGGGTGCAACACGAGGACTTCCCAGGGGGTCACCCATCCTAGTACTACTCTCGCCCAAGCACGCTTAACTGCGGAGTTCTGATGGGATCCGGTGCATTAGTGCTGGTATGATCGCACCCGACATATTCTCGCCTCCATTTCCCTATAAACCCCTTCCGCTACCGTTCTATTGCCCTTCCGACGCATTCGCCGGGAAATAAATAAATACATATTAATAAAATTAAAATTAAAATTAAAAATACAAAACCGGACTAAAAAGGGGTGCAACACGAGGACTTCCCAGGGGGTCACCCATCCTAGTACTACTCTCGCCCAAGCACGCTTAACTGCGGAGTTCTGATGGGATCCGGTGCATTAGTGCTGGTATGATCGCACCCGACATATTCTCGCCTCCATTTCCCTATAAACCCCTTCCGCTACCGTTCTATTGCCCTTCCGACGCATTCGCCGGGAAATAAATAAATACATATTAATAAAATTAAAATTAAAATTAAAAATACAAAACCGGACTAAAAAGGGGTGCAACACGAGGACTTCCCAGGGGGTCACCCATCCTAGTACTACTCTCGCCCAAGCACGCTTAACTGCGGAGTTCTGATGGGATCCGGTGCATTAGTGCTGGTATGATCGCACCCGACATATTCTCGCCTCCATTTCCCTATAAACCCCTTCCGCTACCGTTCTATTGCCCTTCCGACGCATTCGCCGGGAAATAAATAAATACATATTAATAAAATTAAAATTAAAATTAAAAATACAAAACCGGACTAAAAAGGGGTGCAACACGAGGACTTCCCAGGGGGTCACCCATCCTAGTACTACTCTCGCCCAAGCACGCTTAACTGCGGAGTTCTGATGGGATCCGGTGCATTAGTGCTGGTATGATCGCACCCGACATATTCTCGCCTCCATTTCCCTATAAACCCCTTCCGCTACCGTTCTATTGCCCTTCCGACGCATTCGCCGGGAAATAAATAAATACATATTAATAAAATTAAAATTAAAATTAAAAATACAAAACCGGACTAAAAAGGGGTGCAACACGAGGACTTCCCAGGGGGTCACCCATCCTAGTACTACTCTCGCCCAAGCACGCTTAACTGCGGAGTTCTGATGGGATCCGGTGCATTAGTGCTGGTATGATCGCACCCGACATATTCTCGCCTCCATTTCCCTATAAACCCCTTCCGCTACCGTTCTATTGCCCTTCCGACGCATTCGCCGGGAAATAAATAAATACATATTAATAAAATTAAAATTAAAATTAAAAATACAAAACCGGACTAAAAAGGGGTGCAACACGAGGACTTCCCAGGGGGTCACCCATCCTAGTACTACTCTCGCCCAAGCACGCTTAACTGCGGAGTTCTGATGGGATCCGGTGCATTAGTGCTGGTATGATCGCACCCGACATATTCTCGCCTCCATTTCCCTATAAACCCCTTCCGCTACCGTTCTATTGCCCTTCCGACGCATTCGCCGGGAAATAAATAAATACATATTAATAAAATTAAAATTAAAATTAAAAATACAAAACCGGACTAAAAAGGGGTGCAACACGAGGACTTCCCAGGGGGTCACCCATCCTAGTACTACTCTCGCCCAAGCACGCTTAACTGCGGAGTTCTGATGGGATCCGGTGCATTAGTGCTGGTATGATCGCACCCGACATATTCTCGCCTCCATTTCCCTATAAACCCCTTCCGCTACCGTTCTATTGCCCTTCCGACGCATTCGCCGGGAAATAAATAAATACATATTAATAAAATTAAAATTAAAATTAAAAATACAAAACCGGACTAAAAAGGGGTGCAACACGAGGACTTCCCAGGGGGTCACCCATCCTAGTACTACTCTCGCCCAAGCACGCTTAACTGCGGAGTTCTGATGGGATCCGGTGCATTAGTGCTGGTATGATCGCACCCGACATATTCTCGCCTCCATTTCCCTATAAACCCCTTCCGCTACCGTTCTATTGCCCTTCCGACGCATTCGCCGGGAAATAAATAAATACATATTAATAAAATTAAAATTAAAATTAAAAATACAAAACCGGACTAAAAAGGGGTGCAACACGAGGACTTCCCAGGGGGTCACCCATCCTAGTACTACTCTCGCCCAAGCACGCTTAACTGCGGAGTTCTGATGGGATCCGGTGCATTAGTGCTGGTATGATCGCACCCGACATATTCTCGCCTCCATTTCCCTATAAACCCCTTCCGCTACCGTTCTATTGCCCTTCCGACGCATTCGCCGGGAAATAAATAAATACATATTAATAAAATTAAAATTAAAATTAAAAATACAAAACCGGACTAAAAAGGGGTGCAACACGAGGACTTCCCAGGGGGTCACCCATCCTAGTACTACTCTCGCCCAAGCACGCTTAACTGCGGAGTTCTGATGGGATCCGGTGCATTAGTGCTGGTATGATCGCACCCGACATATTCTCGCCTCCATTTCCCTATAAACCCCTTCCGCTACCGTTCTATTGCCCTTCCGACGCATTCGCCGGGAAATAAATAAATACATATTAATAAAATTAAAATTAAAATTAAAAATACAAAACCGGACTAAAAAGGGGTGCAACACGAGGACTTCCCAGGGGGTCACCCATCCTAGTACTACTCTCGCCCAAGCACGCTTAACTGCGGAGTTCTGATGGGATCCGGTGCATTAGTGCTGGTATGATCGCACCCGACATATTCTCGCCTCCATTTCCCTATAAACCCCTTCCGCTACCGTTCTATTGCCCTTCCGACGCATTCGCCGGGAAATAAATAAATACATATTAATAAAATTAAAATTAAAATTAAAAATACAAAACCGGACTAAAAAGGGGTGCAACACGAGGACTTCCCAGGGGGTCACCCATCCTAGTACTACTCTCGCCCAAGCACGCTTAACTGCGGAGTTCTGATGGGATCCGGTGCATTAGTGCTGGTATGATCGCACCCGACATATTCTCGCCTCCATTTCCCTATAAACCCCTTCCGCTACCGTTCTATTGCCCTTCCGACGCATTCGCCGGGAAATAAATAAATACATATTAATAAAATTAAAATTAAAATTAAAAATACAAAACCGGACTAAAAAGGGGTGCAACACGAGGACTTCCCAGGGGGTCACCCATCCTAGTACTACTCTCGCCCAAGCACGCTTAACTGCGGAGTTCTGATGGGATCCGGTGCATTAGTGCTGGTATGATCGCACCCGACATATTCTCGCCTCCATTTCCCTATAAACCCCTTCCGCTACCGTTCTATTGCCCTTCCGACGCATTCGCCGGGAAATAAATAAATACATATTAATAAAATTAAAATTAAAATTAAAAATACAAAACCGGACTAAAAAGGGGTGCAACACGAGGACTTCCCAGGGGGTCACCCATCCTAGTACTACTCTCGCCCAAGCACGCTTAACTGCGGAGTTCTGATGGGATCCGGTGCATTAGTGCTGGTATGATCGCACCCGACATATTCTCGCCTCCATTTCCCTATAAACCCCTTCCGCTACCGTTCTATTGCCCTTCCGACGCATTCGCCGGGAAATAAATAAATACATATTAATAAAATTAAAATTAAAATTAAAAATACAAAACCGGACTAAAAAGGGGTGCAACACGAGGACTTCCCAGGGGGTCACCCATCCTAGTACTACTCTCGCCCAAGCACGCTTAACTGCGGAGTTCTGATGGGATCCGGTGCATTAGTGCTGGTATGATCGCACCCGACATATTCTCGCCTCCATTTCCCTATAAACCCCTTCCGCTACCGTTCTATTGCCCTTCCGACGCATTCGCCGGGAAATAAATAAATACATATTAATAAAATTAAAATTAAAATTAAAAATACAAAACCGGACTAAAAAGGGGTGCAACACGAGGACTTCCCAGGGGGTCACCCATCCTAGTACTACTCTCGCCCAAGCACGCTTAACTGCGGAGTTCTGATGGGATCCGGTGCATTAGTGCTGGTATGATCGCACCCGACATATTCTCGCCTCCATTTCCCTATAAACCCCTTCCGCTACCGTTCTATTGCCCTTCCGACGCATTCGCCGGGAAATAAATAAATACATATTAATAAAATTAAAATTAAAATTAAAAATACAAAACCGGACTAAAAAGGGGTGCAACACGAGGACTTCCCAGGGGGTCACCCATCCTAGTACTACTCTCGCCCAAGCACGCTTAACTGCGGAGTTCTGATGGGATCCGGTGCATTAGTGCTGGTATGATCGCACCCGACATATTCTCGCCTCCATTTCCCTATAAACCCCTTCCGCTACCGTTCTATTGCCCTTCCGACGCATTCGCCGGGAAATAAATAAATACATATTAATAAAATTAAAATTAAAATTAAAAATACAAAACCGGACTAAAAAGGGGTGCAACACGAGGACTTCCCAGGGGGTCACCCATCCTAGTACTACTCTCGCCCAAGCACGCTTAACTGCGGAGTTCTGATGGGATCCGGTGCATTAGTGCTGGTATGATCGCACCCGACATATTCTCGCCTCCATTTCCCTATAAACCCCTTCCGCTACCGTTCTATTGCCCTTCCGACGCATTCGCCGGGAAATAAATAAATACATATTAATAAAATTAAAATTAAAATTAAAAATACAAAACCGGACTAAAAAGGGGTGCAACACGAGGACTTCCCAGGGGGTCACCCATCCTAGTACTACTCTCGCCCAAGCACGCTTAACTGCGGAGTTCTGATGGGATCCGGTGCATTAGTGCTGGTATGATCGCACCCGACATATTCTCGCCTCCATTTCCCTATAAACCCCTTCCGCTACCGTTCTATTGCCCTTCCGACGCATTCGCCGGGAAATAAATAAATACATATTAATAAAATTAAAATTAAAATTAAAAATACAAAACCGGACTAAAAAGGGGTGCAACACGAGGACTTCCCAGGGGGTCACCCATCCTAGTACTACTCTCGCCCAAGCACGCTTAACTGCGGAGTTCTGATGGGATCCGGTGCATTAGTGCTGGTATGATCGCACCCGACATATTCTCGCCTCCATTTCCCTATAAACCCCTTCCGCTACCGTTCTATTGCCCTTCCGACGCATTCGCCGGGAAATAAATAAATACATATTAATAAAATTAAAATTAAAATTAAAAATACAAAACCGGACTAAAAAGGGGTGCAACACGAGGACTTCCCAGGGGGTCACCCATCCTAGTACTACTCTCGCCCAAGCACGCTTAACTGCGGAGTTCTGATGGGATCCGGTGCATTAGTGCTGGTATGATCGCACCCGACATATTCTCGCCTCCATTTCCCTATAAACCCCTTCCGCTACCGTTCTATTGCCCTTCCGACGCATTCGCCGGGAAATAAATAAATACATATTAATAAAATTAAAATTAAAATTAAAAATACAAAACCGGACTAAAAAGGGGTGCAACACGAGGACTTCCCAGGGGGTCACCCATCCTAGTACTACTCTCGCCCAAGCACGCTTAACTGCGGAGTTCTGATGGGATCCGGTGCATTAGTGCTGGTATGATCGCACCCGACATATTCTCGCCTCCATTTCCCTATAAACCCCTTCCGCTACCGTTCTATTGCCCTTCCGACGCATTCGCCGGGAAATAAATAAATACATATTAATAAAATTAAAATTAAAATTAAAAATACAAAACCGGACTAAAAAGGGGTGCAACACGAGGACTTCCCAGGGGGTCACCCATCCTAGTACTACTCTCGCCCAAGCACGCTTAACTGCGGAGTTCTGATGGGATCCGGTGCATTAGTGCTGGTATGATCGCACCCGACATATTCTCGCCTCCATTTCCCTATAAACCCCTTCCGCTACCGTTCTATTGCCCTTCCGACGCATTCGCCGGGAAATAAATAAATACATATTAATAAAATTAAAATTAAAATTAAAAATACAAAACCGGACTAAAAAGGGGTGCAACACGAGGACTTCCCAGGGGGTCACCCATCCTAGTACTACTCTCGCCCAAGCACGCTTAACTGCGGAGTTCTGATGGGATCCGGTGCATTAGTGCTGGTATGATCGCACCCGACATATTCTCGCCTCCATTTCCCTATAAACCCCTTCCGCTACCGTTCTATTGCCCTTCCGACGCATTCGCCGGGAAATAAATAAATACATATTAATAAAATTAAAATTAAAATTAAAAATACAAAACCGGACTAAAAAGGGGTGCAACACGAGGACTTCCCAGGGGGTCACCCATCCTAGTACTACTCTCGCCCAAGCACGCTTAACTGCGGAGTTCTGATGGGATCCGGTGCATTAGTGCTGGTATGATCGCACCCGACATATTCTCGCCTCCATTTCCCTATAAACCCCTTCCGCTACCGTTCTATTGCCCTTCCGACGCATTCGCCGGGAAATAAATAAATACATATTAATAAAATTAAAATTAAAATTAAAAATACAAAACCGGACTAAAAAGGGGTGCAACACGAGGACTTCCCAGGGGGTCACCCATCCTAGTACTACTCTCGCCCAAGCACGCTTAACTGCGGAGTTCTGATGGGATCCGGTGCATTAGTGCTGGTATGATCGCACCCGACATATTCTCGCCTCCATTTCCCTATAAACCCCTTCCGCTACCGTTCTATTGCCCTTCCGACGCATTCGCCGGGAAATAAATAAATACATATTAATAAAATTAAAATTAAAATTAAAAATACAAAACCGGACTAAAAAGGGGTGCAACACGAGGACTTCCCAGGGGGTCACCCATCCTAGTACTACTCTCGCCCAAGCACGCTTAACTGCGGAGTTCTGATGGGATCCGGTGCATTAGTGCTGGTATGATCGCACCCGACATATTCTCGCCTCCATTTCCCTATAAACCCCTTCCGCTACCGTTCTATTGCCCTTCCGACGCATTCGCCGGGAAATAAATAAATACATATTAATAAAATTAAAATTAAAATTAAAAATACAAAACCGGACTAAAAAGGGGTGCAACACGAGGACTTCCCAGGGGGTCACCCATCCTAGTACTACTCTCGCCCAAGCACGCTTAACTGCGGAGTTCTGATGGGATCCGGTGCATTAGTGCTGGTATGATCGCACCCGACATATTCTCGCCTCCATTTCCCTATAAACCCCTTCCGCTACCGTTCTATTGCCCTTCCGACGCATTCGCCGGGAAATAAATAAATACATATTAATAAAATTAAAATTAAAATTAAAAATACAAAACCGGACTAAAAAGGGGTGCAACACGAGGACTTCCCAGGGGGTCACCCATCCTAGTACTACTCTCGCCCAAGCACGCTTAACTGCGGAGTTCTGATGGGATCCGGTGCATTAGTGCTGGTATGATCGCACCCGACATATTCTCGCCTCCATTTCCCTATAAACCCCTTCCGCTACCGTTCTATTGCCCTTCCGACGCATTCGCCGGGAAATAAATAAATACATATTAATAAAATTAAAATTAAAATTAAAAATACAAAACCGGACTAAAAAGGGGTGCAACACGAGGACTTCCCAGGGGGTCACCCATCCTAGTACTACTCTCGCCCAAGCACGCTTAACTGCGGAGTTCTGATGGGATCCGGTGCATTAGTGCTGGTATGATCGCACCCGACATATTCTCGCCTCCATTTCCCTATAAACCCCTTCCGCTACCGTTCTATTGCCCTTCCGACGCATTCGCCGGGAAATAAATAAATACATATTAATAAAATTAAAATTAAAATTAAAAATACAAAACCGGACTAAAAAGGGGTGCAACACGAGGACTTCCCAGGGGGTCACCCATCCTAGTACTACTCTCGCCCAAGCACGCTTAACTGCGGAGTTCTGATGGGATCCGGTGCATTAGTGCTGGTATGATCGCACCCGACATATTCTCGCCTCCATTTCCCTATAAACCCCTTCCGCTACCGTTCTATTGCCCTTCCGACGCATTCGCCGGGAAATAAATAAATACATATTAATAAAATTAAAATTAAAATTAAAAATACAAAACCGGACTAAAAAGGGGTGCAACACGAGGACTTCCCAGGGGGTCACCCATCCTAGTACTACTCTCGCCCAAGCACGCTTAACTGCGGAGTTCTGATGGGATCCGGTGCATTAGTGCTGGTATGATCGCACCCGACATATTCTCGCCTCCATTTCCCTATAAACCCCTTCCGCTACCGTTCTATTGCCCTTCCGACGCATTCGCCGGGAAATAAATAAATACATATTAATAAAATTAAAATTAAAATTAAAAATACAAAACCGGACTAAAAAGGGGTGCAACACGAGGACTTCCCAGGGGGTCACCCATCCTAGTACTACTCTCGCCCAAGCACGCTTAACTGCGGAGTTCTGATGGGATCCGGTGCATTAGTGCTGGTATGATCGCACCCGACATATTCTCGCCTCCATTTCCCTATAAACCCCTTCCGCTACCGTTCTATTGCCCTTCCGACGCATTCGCCGGGAAATAAATAAATACATATTAATAAAATTAAAATTAAAATTAAAAATACAAAACCGGACTAAAAAGGGGTGCAACACGAGGACTTCCCAGGGGGTCACCCATCCTAGTACTACTCTCGCCCAAGCACGCTTAACTGCGGAGTTCTGATGGGATCCGGTGCATTAGTGCTGGTATGATCGCACCCGACATATTCTCGCCTCCATTTCCCTATAAACCCCTTCCGCTACCGTTCTATTGCCCTTCCGACGCATTCGCCGGGAAATAAATAAATACATATTAATAAAATTAAAATTAAAATTAAAAATACAAAACCGGACTAAAAAGGGGTGCAACACGAGGACTTCCCAGGGGGTCACCCATCCTAGTACTACTCTCGCCCAAGCACGCTTAACTGCGGAGTTCTGATGGGATCCGGTGCATTAGTGCTGGTATGATCGCACCCGACATATTCTCGCCTCCATTTCCCTATAAACCCCTTCCGCTACCGTTCTATTGCCCTTCCGACGCATTCGCCGGGAAATAAATAAATACATATTAATAAAATTAAAATTAAAATTAAAAATACAAAACCGGACTAAAAAGGGGTGCAACACGAGGACTTCCCAGGGGGTCACCCATCCTAGTACTACTCTCGCCCAAGCACGCTTAACTGCGGAGTTCTGATGGGATCCGGTGCATTAGTGCTGGTATGATCGCACCCGACATATTCTCGCCTCCATTTCCCTATAAACCCCTTCCGCTACCGTTCTATTGCCCTTCCGACGCATTCGCCGGGAAATAAATAAATACATATTAATAAAATTAAAATTAAAATTAAAAATACAAAACCGGACTAAAAAGGGGTGCAACACGAGGACTTCCCAGGGGGTCACCCATCCTAGTACTACTCTCGCCCAAGCACGCTTAACTGCGGAGTTCTGATGGGATCCGGTGCATTAGTGCTGGTATGATCGCACCCGACATATTCTCGCCTCCATTTCCCTATAAACCCCTTCCGCTACCGTTCTATTGCCCTTCCGACGCATTCGCCGGGAAATAAATAAATACATATTAATAAAATTAAAATTAAAATTAAAAATACAAAACCGGACTAAAAAGGGGTGCAACACGAGGACTTCCCAGGGGGTCACCCATCCTAGTACTACTCTCGCCCAAGCACGCTTAACTGCGGAGTTCTGATGGGATCCGGTGCATTAGTGCTGGTATGATCGCACCCGACATATTCTCGCCTCCATTTCCCTATAAACCCCTTCCGCTACCGTTCTATTGCCCTTCCGACGCATTCGCCGGGAAATAAATAAATACATATTAATAAAATTAAAATTAAAATTAAAAATACAAAACCGGACTAAAAAGGGGTGCAACACGAGGACTTCCCAGGGGGTCACCCATCCTAGTACTACTCTCGCCCAAGCACGCTTAACTGCGGAGTTCTGATGGGATCCGGTGCATTAGTGCTGGTATGATCGCACCCGACATATTCTCGCCTCCATTTCCCTATAAACCCCTTCCGCTACCGTTCTATTGCCCTTCCGACGCATTCGCCGGGAAATAAATAAATACATATTAATAAAATTAAAATTAAAATTAAAAATACAAAACCGGACTAAAAAGGGGTGCAACACGAGGACTTCCCAGGGGGTCACCCATCCTAGTACTACTCTCGCCCAAGCACGCTTAACTGCGGAGTTCTGATGGGATCCGGTGCATTAGTGCTGGTATGATCGCACCCGACATATTCTCGCCTCCATTTCCCTATAAACCCCTTCCGCTACCGTTCTATTGCCCTTCCGACGCATTCGCCGGGAAATAAATAAATACATATTAATAAAATTAAAATTAAAATTAAAAATACAAAACCGGACTAAAAAGGGGTGCAACACGAGGACTTCCCAGGGGGTCACCCATCCTAGTACTACTCTCGCCCAAGCACGCTTAACTGCGGAGTTCTGATGGGATCCGGTGCATTAGTGCTGGTATGATCGCACCCGACATATTCTCGCCTCCATTTCCCTATAAACCCCTTCCGCTACCGTTCTATTGCCCTTCCGACGCATTCGCCGGGAAATAAATAAATACATATTAATAAAATTAAAATTAAAATTAAAAATACAAAACCGGACTAAAAAGGGGTGCAACACGAGGACTTCCCAGGGGGTCACCCATCCTAGTACTACTCTCGCCCAAGCACGCTTAACTGCGGAGTTCTGATGGGATCCGGTGCATTAGTGCTGGTATGATCGCACCCGACATATTCTCGCCTCCATTTCCCTATAAACCCCTTCCGCTACCGTTCTATTGCCCTTCCGACGCATTCGCCGGGAAATAAATAAATACATATTAATAAAATTAAAATTAAAATTAAAAATACAAAACCGGACTAAAAAGGGGTGCAACACGAGGACTTCCCAGGGGGTCACCCATCCTAGTACTACTCTCGCCCAAGCACGCTTAACTGCGGAGTTCTGATGGGATCCGGTGCATTAGTGCTGGTATGATCGCACCCGACATATTCTCGCCTCCATTTCCCTATAAACCCCTTCCGCTACCGTTCTATTGCCCTTCCGACGCATTCGCCGGGAAATAAATAAATACATATTAATAAAATTAAAATTAAAATTAAAAATACAAAACCGGACTAAAAAGGGGTGCAACACGAGGACTTCCCAGGGGGTCACCCATCCTAGTACTACTCTCGCCCAAGCACGCTTAACTGCGGAGTTCTGATGGGATCCGGTGCATTAGTGCTGGTATGATCGCACCCGACATATTCTCGCCTCCATTTCCCTATAAACCCCTTCCGCTACCGTTCTATTGCCCTTCCGACGCATTCGCCGGGAAATAAATAAATACATATTAATAAAATTAAAATTAAAATTAAAAATACAAAACCGGACTAAAAAGGGGTGCAACACGAGGACTTCCCAGGGGGTCACCCATCCTAGTACTACTCTCGCCCAAGCACGCTTAACTGCGGAGTTCTGATGGGATCCGGTGCATTAGTGCTGGTATGATCGCACCCGACATATTCTCGCCTCCATTTCCCTATAAACCCCTTCCGCTACCGTTCTATTGCCCTTCCGACGCATTCGCCGGGAAATAAATAAATACATATTAATAAAATTAAAATTAAAATTAAAAATACAAAACCGGACTAAAAAGGGGTGCAACACGAGGACTTCCCAGGGGGTCACCCATCCTAGTACTACTCTCGCCCAAGCACGCTTAACTGCGGAGTTCTGATGGGATCCGGTGCATTAGTGCTGGTATGATCGCACCCGACATATTCTCGCCTCCATTTCCCTATAAACCCCTTCCGCTACCGTTCTATTGCCCTTCCGACGCATTCGCCGGGAAATAAATAAATACATATTAATAAAATTAAAATTAAAATTAAAAATACAAAACCGGACTAAAAAGGGGTGCAACACGAGGACTTCCCAGGGGGTCACCCATCCTAGTACTACTCTCGCCCAAGCACGCTTAACTGCGGAGTTCTGATGGGATCCGGTGCATTAGTGCTGGTATGATCGCACCCGACATATTCTCGCCTCCATTTCCCTATAAACCCCTTCCGCTACCGTTCTATTGCCCTTCCGACGCATTCGCCGGGAAATAAATAAATACATATTAATAAAATTAAAATTAAAATTAAAAATACAAAACCGGACTAAAAAGGGGTGCAACACGAGGACTTCCCAGGGGGTCACCCATCCTAGTACTACTCTCGCCCAAGCACGCTTAACTGCGGAGTTCTGATGGGATCCGGTGCATTAGTGCTGGTATGATCGCACCCGACATATTCTCGCCTCCATTTCCCTATAAACCCCTTCCGCTACCGTTCTATTGCCCTTCCGACGCATTCGCCGGGAAATAAATAAATACATATTAATAAAATTAAAATTAAAATTAAAAATACAAAACCGGACTAAAAAGGGGTGCAACACGAGGACTTCCCAGGGGGTCACCCATCCTAGTACTACTCTCGCCCAAGCACGCTTAACTGCGGAGTTCTGATGGGATCCGGTGCATTAGTGCTGGTATGATCGCACCCGACATATTCTCGCCTCCATTTCCCTATAAACCCCTTCCGCTACCGTTCTATTGCCCTTCCGACGCATTCGCCGGGAAATAAATAAATACATATTAATAAAATTAAAATTAAAATTAAAAATACAAAACCGGACTAAAAAGGGGTGCAACACGAGGACTTCCCAGGGGGTCACCCATCCTAGTACTACTCTCGCCCAAGCACGCTTAACTGCGGAGTTCTGATGGGATCCGGTGCATTAGTGCTGGTATGATCGCACCCGACATATTCTCGCCTCCATTTCCCTATAAACCCCTTCCGCTACCGTTCTATTGCCCTTCCGACGCATTCGCCGGGAAATAAATAAATACATATTAATAAAATTAAAATTAAAATTAAAAATACAAAACCGGACTAAAAAGGGGTGCAACACGAGGACTTCCCAGGGGGTCACCCATCCTAGTACTACTCTCGCCCAAGCACGCTTAACTGCGGAGTTCTGATGGGATCCGGTGCATTAGTGCTGGTATGATCGCACCCGACATATTCTCGCCTCCATTTCCCTATAAACCCCTTCCGCTACCGTTCTATTGCCCTTCCGACGCATTCGCCGGGAAATAAATAAATACATATTAATAAAATTAAAATTAAAATTAAAAATACAAAACCGGACTAAAAAGGGGTGCAACACGAGGACTTCCCAGGGGGTCACCCATCCTAGTACTACTCTCGCCCAAGCACGCTTAACTGCGGAGTTCTGATGGGATCCGGTGCATTAGTGCTGGTATGATCGCACCCGACATATTCTCGCCTCCATTTCCCTATAAACCCCTTCCGCTACCGTTCTATTGCCCTTCCGACGCATTCGCCGGGAAATAAATAAATACATATTAATAAAATTAAAATTAAAATTAAAAATACAAAACCGGACTAAAAAGGGGTGCAACACGAGGACTTCCCAGGGGGTCACCCATCCTAGTACTACTCTCGCCCAAGCACGCTTAACTGCGGAGTTCTGATGGGATCCGGTGCATTAGTGCTGGTATGATCGCACCCGACATATTCTCGCCTCCATTTCCCTATAAACCCCTTCCGCTACCGTTCTATTGCCCTTCCGACGCATTCGCCGGGAAATAAATAAATACATATTAATAAAATTAAAATTAAAATTAAAAATACAAAACCGGACTAAAAAGGGGTGCAACACGAGGACTTCCCAGGGGGTCACCCATCCTAGTACTACTCTCGCCCAAGCACGCTTAACTGCGGAGTTCTGATGGGATCCGGTGCATTAGTGCTGGTATGATCGCACCCGACATATTCTCGCCTCCATTTCCCTATAAACCCCTTCCGCTACCGTTCTATTGCCCTTCCGACGCATTCGCCGGGAAATAAATAAATACATATTAATAAAATTAAAATTAAAATTAAAAATACAAAACCGGACTAAAAAGGGGTGCAACACGAGGACTTCCCAGGGGGTCACCCATCCTAGTACTACTCTCGCCCAAGCACGCTTAACTGCGGAGTTCTGATGGGATCCGGTGCATTAGTGCTGGTATGATCGCACCCGACATATTCTCGCCTCCATTTCCCTATAAACCCCTTCCGCTACCGTTCTATTGCCCTTCCGACGCATTCGCCGGGAAATAAATAAATACATATTAATAAAATTAAAATTAAAATTAAAAATACAAAACCGGACTAAAAAGGGGTGCAACACGAGGACTTCCCAGGGGGTCACCCATCCTAGTACTACTCTCGCCCAAGCACGCTTAACTGCGGAGTTCTGATGGGATCCGGTGCATTAGTGCTGGTATGATCGCACCCGACATATTCTCGCCTCCATTTCCCTATAAACCCCTTCCGCTACCGTTCTATTGCCCTTCCGACGCATTCGCCGGGAAATAAATAAATACATATTAATAAAATTAAAATTAAAATTAAAAATACAAAACCGGACTAAAAAGGGGTGCAACACGAGGACTTCCCAGGGGGTCACCCATCCTAGTACTACTCTCGCCCAAGCACGCTTAACTGCGGAGTTCTGATGGGATCCGGTGCATTAGTGCTGGTATGATCGCACCCGACATATTCTCGCCTCCATTTCCCTATAAACCCCTTCCGCTACCGTTCTATTGCCCTTCCGACGCATTCGCCGGGAAATAAATAAATACATATTAATAAAATTAAAATTAAAATTAAAAATACAAAACCGGACTAAAAAGGGGTGCAACACGAGGACTTCCCAGGGGGTCACCCATCCTAGTACTACTCTCGCCCAAGCACGCTTAACTGCGGAGTTCTGATGGGATCCGGTGCATTAGTGCTGGTATGATCGCACCCGACATATTCTCGCCTCCATTTCCCTATAAACCCCTTCCGCTACCGTTCTATTGCCCTTCCGACGCATTCGCCGGGAAATAAATAAATACATATTAATAAAATTAAAATTAAAATTAAAAATACAAAACCGGACTAAAAAGGGGTGCAACACGAGGACTTCCCAGGGGGTCACCCATCCTAGTACTACTCTCGCCCAAGCACGCTTAACTGCGGAGTTCTGATGGGATCCGGTGCATTAGTGCTGGTATGATCGCACCCGACATATTCTCGCCTCCATTTCCCTATAAACCCCTTCCGCTACCGTTCTATTGCCCTTCCGACGCATTCGCCGGGAAATAAATAAATACATATTAATAAAATTAAAATTAAAATTAAAATTAAAAATACAAAACCGGACTAAAAAGGGGTGCAACACGAGGACTTCCCAGGGGGTCACCCATCCTAGTACTACTCTCGCCCAAGCACGCTTAACTGCGGAGTTCTGATGGGATCCGGTGCATTAGTGCTGGTATGATCGCACCCGACATATTCTCGCCTCCATTTCCCTATAAACCCCTTCCGCTACCGTTCTATTGCCCTTCCGACGCATTCGCCGGGAAATAAATAAATACATATTAATAAAATTAAAATTAAAATTAAAAATACAAAACCGGACTAAAAAGGGGTGCAACACGAGGACTTCCCAGGGGGTCACCCATCCTAGTACTACTCTCGCCCAAGCACGCTTAACTGCGGAGTTCTGATGGGATCCGGTGCATTAGTGCTGGTATGATCGCACCCGACATATTCTCGCCTCCATTTCCCTATAAACCCCTTCCGCTACCGTTCTATTGCCCTTCCGACGCATTCGCCGGGAAATAAATAAATACATATTAATAAAATTAAAATTAAAATTAAAAATACAAAACCGGGCTAAAAAGGGGTGCAACACGAGGACTTCCCAGGGGGTCACCCATCCTAGTACTACTCTCGCCCAAGCACGCTTAACTGCGGAGTTCTGATGGGATCCGGTGCATTAGTGCTGGTATGATCGCACCCGACATATTCTCGCCTCCATTTCCCTATAAACCCCTTCCGCTACCGTTCTATTGCCCTTCCGACGCATTCGCCGGGAAATAAATAAATACATATTAATAAAATTAAAATTAAAATTAAAAATACAAAACCGGACTAAAAAGGGGTGCAACACGAGGACTTCCCAGGGGGTCACCCATCCTAGTACTACTCTCGCCCAAGCACGCTTAACTGCGGAGTTCTGATGGGATCCGGTGCATTAGTGCTGGTATGATCGCACCCGACATATTCTCGCCTCCATTTCCCTATAAACCCCTTCCGCTACCGTTCTATTGCCCTTCCGACGCATTCGCCGGGAAATAAATAAATACATATTAATAAAATTAAAATTAAAATTAAAAATACAAAACCGGGCTAAAAAGGGGTGCAACACGAGGACTTCCCAGGGGGTCACCCATCCTAGTACTACTCTCGCCCAAGCACGCTTAACTGCGGAGTTCTGATGGGATCCGGTGCATTAGTGCTGGTATGATCGCACCCGACATATTCTCGCCTCCATTTCCCTATAAACCCCTTCCGCTACCGTTCTATTGCCCTTCCGACGCATTCGCCGGGAAATAAATAAATACATATTAATAAAATTAAAATTAAAATTAAAAATACAAAACCGGACTAAAAAGGGGTGCAACACGAGGACTTCCCAGGGGGTCACCCATCCTAGTACTACTCTCGCCCAAGCACGCTTAACTGCGGAGTTCTGATGGGATCCGGTGCATTAGTGCTGGTATGATCGCACCCGACATATTCTCGCCTCCATTTCCCTATAAACCCCTTCCGCTACCGTTCTATTGCCCTTCCGACGCATTCGCCGGGAAATAAATAAATACATATTAATAAAATTAAAATTAAAATTAAAAATACAAAACCGGGCTAAAAAGGGGTGCAACACGAGGACTTCCCAGGGGGTCACCCATCCTAGTACTACTCTCGCCCAAGCACGCTTAACTGCGGAGTTCTGATGGGATCCGGTGCATTAGTGCTGGTATGATCGCACCCGACATATTCTCGCCTCCATTTCCCTATAAACCCCTTCCGCTACCGTTCTATTGCCCTTCCGACGCATTCGCCGGGAAATAAATAAATACATATTAATAAAATTAAAATTAAAATTAAAAATACAAAACCGGACTAAAAAGGGGTGCAACACGAGGACTTCCCAGGGGGTCACCCATCCTAGTACTACTCTCGCCCAAGCACGCTTAACTGCGGAGTTCTGATGGGATCCGGTGCATTAGTGCTGGTATGATCGCACCCGACATATTCTCGCCTCCATTTCCCTATAAACCCCTTCCGCTACCGTTCTATTGCCCTTCCGACGCATTCGCCGGGAAATAAATAAATACATATTAATAAAATTAAAATTAAAATTAAAAATACAAAACCGGACTAAAAAGGGGTGCAACACGAGGACTTCCCAGGGGGTCACCCATCCTAGTACTACTCTCGCCCAAGCACGCTTAACTGCGGAGTTCTGATGGGATCCGGTGCATTAGTGCTGGTATGATCGCACCCGACATATTCTCGCCTCCATTTCCCTATAAACCCCTTCCGCTACCGTTCTATTGCCCTTCCGACGCATTCGCCGGGAAATAAATAAATACATATTAATAAAATTAAAATTAAAATTAAAAATACAAAACCGGACTAAAAAGGGGTGCAACACGAGGACTTCCCAGGGGGTCACCCATCCTAGTACTACTCTCGCCCAAGCACGCTTAACTGCGGAGTTCTGATGGGATCCGGTGCATTAGTGCTGGTATGATCGCACCCGACATATTCTCGCCTCCATTTCCCTATAAACCCCTTCCGCTACCGTTCTATTGCCCTTCCGACGCATTCGCCGGGAAATAAATAAATACATATTAATAAAATTAAAATTAAAATTAAAAATACAAAACCGGACTAAAAAGGGGTGCAACACGAGGACTTCCCAGGGGGTCACCCATCCTAGTACTACTCTCGCCCAAGCACGCTTAACTGCGGAGTTCTGATGGGATCCGGTGCATTAGTGCTGGTATGATCGCACCCGACATATTCTCGCCTCCATTTCCCTATAAACCCCTTCCGCTACCGTTCTATTGCCCTTCCGACGCATTCGCCGGGAAATAAATAAATACATATTAATAAAATTAAAATTAAAATTAAAAATACAAAACCGGACTAAAAAGGGGTGCAACACGAGGACTTCCCAGGGGGTCACCCATCCTAGTACTACTCTCGCCCAAGCACGCTTAACTGCGGAGTTCTGATGGGATCCGGTGCATTAGTGCTGGTATGATCGCACCCGACATATTCTCGCCTCCATTTCCCTATAAACCCCTTCCGCTACCGTTCTATTGCCCTTCCGACGCATTCGCCGGGAAATTAAAAATACAAAACCGGACTAAAAAGGGGTGCAACACGAGGACTTCCCAGGGGGTCACCCATCCTAGTACTACTCTCCTTCCCAGGGGGTCACCCATCCTAGTACTACTCTCGCCCAAGCACGCTTAACTGCGGAGTTCTGATGGGATCCGGTGCATTAGTGCTGGTATGATCGCACCCGACATATTCTCGCCTCCATTTCCCTATAAACCCCTTCCGCTACCGTTCTATTGCCCTTCCGACGCATTCGCCGGGAAATAAATAAATACATATTAATAAAATTAAAATTAAAATTAAAAATACAAAACCGGACTAAAAAGGGGTGCAACACGAGGACTTCCCAGGGGGTCACCCATCCTAGTACTACTCTCGCCCAAGCACGCTTAACTGCGGAGTTCTGATGGGATCCGGTGCATTAGTGCTGGTATGATCGCACCCGACATATTCTCGCCTCCATTTCCCTATAAACCCCTTCCGCTACCGTTCTATTGCCCTTCCGACGCATTCGCCGGGAAATAAATAAATACATATTAATAAATTAAAATTAAAATTAAAAATACAAAACCGGACTAAAAAGGGGTGCAACACGAGGACTTCCCAGGGGGTCACCCATCCTAGTACTACTCTCGCCCAAGCACGCTTAACTGCGGAGTTCTGATGGGATCCGGTGCATTAGTGCTGGTATGATCGCACCCGACATATTCTCGCCTCCATTTCCCTATAAACCCCTTCCGCTACCGTTCTATTGCCCTTCCGACGCATTCGCCGGGAAATAAATAAATACATATTAATAAAATTAAAATTAAAATTAAAAATACAAAACCGGACTAAAAAGGGGTGCAACACGAGGACTTCCCAGGGGGTCACCCATCCTAGTACTACTCTCGCCCAAGCACGCTTAACTGCGGAGTTCTGATGGGATCCGGTGCATTAGTGCTGGTATGATCGCACCCGACATATTCTCGCCTCCATTTCCCTATAAACCCCTTCCGCTACCGTTCTATTGCCCTTCCGACGCATTCGCCGGGAAATAAATAAATACATATTAATAAAATTAAAATTAAAATTAAAAATACAAAACCGGACTAAAAAGGGGTGCAACACGAGGACTTCCCAGGGGGTCACCCATCCTAGTACTACTCTCGCCCAAGCACGCTTAACTGCGGAGTTCTGATGGGATCCGGTGCATTAGTGCTGGTATGATCGCACCCGACATATTCTCGCCTCCATTTCCCTATAAACCCCTTCCGCTACCGTTCTATTGCCCTTCCGACGCATTCGCCGGGAAATAAATAAATACATATTAATAAAATTAAAATTAAAATTAAAAATACAAAACCGGACTAAAAAGGGGTGCAACACGAGGACTTCCCAGGGGGTCACCCATCCTAGTACTACTCTCGCCCAAGCACGCTTAACTGCGGAGTTCTGATGGGATCCGGTGCATTAGTGCTGGTATGATCGCACCCGACATATTCTCGCCTCCATTTCCCTATAAACCCCTTCCGCTACCGTTCTATTGCCCTTCCGACGCATTCGCCGGGAAATAAATAAATACATATTAATAAAATTAAAATTAAAATTAAAAATACAAAACCGGACTAAAAAGGGGTGCAACACGAGGACTTCCCAGGGGGTCACCCATCCTAGTACTACTCTCGCCCAAGCACGCTTAACTGCGGAGTTCTGATGGGATCCGGTGCATTAGTGCTGGTATGATCGCACCCGACATATTCTCGCCTCCATTTCCCTATAAACCCCTTCCGCTACCGTTCTATTGCCCTTCCGACGCATTCGCCGGGAAATAAATAAATACATATTAATAAAATTAAAATTAAAATTAAAAATACAAAACCGGACTAAAAAGGGGTGCAACACGAGGACTTCCCAGGGGGTCACCCATCCTAGTACTACTCTCGCCCAAGCACGCTTAACTGCGGAGTTCTGATGGGATCCGGTGCATTAGTGCTGGTATGATCGCACCCGACATATTCTCGCCTCCATTTCCCTATAAACCCCTTCCGCTACCGTTCTATTGCCCTTCCGACGCATTCGCCGGGAAATAAATAAATACATATTAATAAAATTAAAATTAAAATTAAAAATACAAAACCGGACTAAAAAGGGGTGCAACACGAGGACTTCCCAGGGGGTCACCCATCCTAGTACTACTCTCGCCCAAGCACGCTTAACTGCGGAGTTCTGATGGGATCCGGTGCATTAGTGCTGGTATGATCGCACCCGACATATTCTCGCCTCCATTTCCCTATAAACCCCTTCCGCTACCGTTCTATTGCCCTTCCGACGCATTCGCCGGGAAATAAATAAATACATATTAATAAAATTAAAATTAAAATTAAAAATACAAAACCGGACTAAAAAGGGGTGCAACACGAGGACTTCCCAGGGGGTCACCCATCCTAGTACTACTCTCGCCCAAGCACGCTTAACTGCGGAGTTCTGATGGGATCCGGTGCATTAGTGCTGGTATGATCGCACCCGACATATTCTCGCCTCCATTTCCCTATAAACCCCTTCCGCTACCGTTCTATTGCCCTTCCGACGCATTCGCCGGGAAATAAATAAATACATATTAATAAAATTAAAATTAAAATTAAAAATACAAAACCGGACTAAAAAGGGGTGCAACACGAGGACTTCCCAGGGGGTCACCCATCCTAGTACTACTCTCGCCCAAGCACGCTTAACTGCGGAGTTCTGATGGGATCCGGTGCATTAGTGCTGGTATGATCGCACCCGACATATTCTCGCCTCCATTTCCCTATAAACCCCTTCCGCTACCGTTCTATTGCCCTTCCGACGCATTCGCCGGGAAATAAATAAATACATATTAATAAAATTAAAATTAAAATTAAAAATACAAAACCGGACTAAAAAGGGGTGCAACACGAGGACTTCCCAGGGGGTCACCCATCCTAGTACTACTCTCGCCCAAGCACGCTTAACTGCGGAGTTCTGATGGGATCCGGTGCATTAGTGCTGGTATGATCGCACCCGACATATTCTCGCCTCCATTTCCCTATAAACCCCTTCCGCTACCGTTCTATTGCCCTTCCGACGCATTCGCCGGGAAATAAATAAATACATATTAATAAAATTAAAATTAAAATTAAAAATACAAAACCGGACTAAAAAGGGGTGCAACACGAGGACTTCCCAGGGGGTCACCCATCCTAGTACTACTCTCGCCCAAGCACGCTTAACTGCGGAGTTCTGATGGGATCCGGTGCATTAGTGCTGGTATGATCGCACCCGACATATTCTCGCCTCCATTTCCCTATAAACCCCTTCCGCTACCGTTCTATTGCCCTTCCGACGCATTCGCCGGGAAATAAATAAATACATATTAATAAAATTAAAATTAAAATTAAAAATACAAAACCGGACTAAAAAGGGGTGCAACACGAGGACTTCCCAGGGGGTCACCCATCCTAGTACTACTCTCGCCCAAGCACGCTTAACTGCGGAGTTCTGATGGGATCCGGTGCATTAGTGCTGGTATGATCGCACCCGACATATTCTCGCCTCCATTTCCCTATAAACCCCTTCCGCTACCGTTCTATTGCCCTTCCGACGCATTCGCCGGGAAATAAATAAATACATATTAATAAAATTAAAATTAAAATTAAAAATACAAAACCGGACTAAAAAGGGGTGCAACACGAGGACTTCCCAGGGGGTCACCCATCCTAGTACTACTCTCGCCCAAGCACGCTTAACTGCGGAGTTCTGATGGGATCCGGTGCATTAGTGCTGGTATGATCGCACCCGACATATTCTCGCCTCCATTTCCCTATAAACCCCTTCCGCTACCGTTCTATTGCCCTTCCGACGCATTCGCCGGGAAATAAATAAATACATATTAATAAAATTAAAATTAAAATTAAAAATACAAAACCGGACTAAAAAGGGGTGCAACACGAGGACTTCCCAGGGGGTCACCCATCCTAGTACTACTCTCGCCCAAGCACGCTTAACTGCGGAGTTCTGATGGGATCCGGTGCATTAGTGCTGGTATGATCGCACCCGACATATTCTCGCCTCCATTTCCCTATAAACCCCTTCCGCTACCGTTCTATTGCCCTTCCGACGCATTCGCCGGGAAATAAATAAATACATATTAATAAAATTAAAATTAAAATTAAAAATACAAAACCGGACTAAAAAGGGGTGCAACACGAGGACTTCCCAGGGGGTCACCCATCCTAGTACTACTCTCGCCCAAGCACGCTTAACTGCGGAGTTCTGATGGGATCCGGTGCATTAGTGCTGGTATGATCGCACCCGACATATTCTCGCCTCCATTTCCCTATAAACCCCTTCCGCTACCGTTCTATTGCCCTTCCGACGCATTCGCCGGGAAATAAATAAATACATATTAATAAAATTAAAATTAAAATTAAAAATACAAAACCGGACTAAAAAGGGGTGCAACACGAGGACTTCCCAGGGGGTCACCCATCCTAGTACTACTCTCGCCCAAGCACGCTTAACTGCGGAGTTCTGATGGGATCCGGTGCATTAGTGCTGGTATGATCGCACCCGACATATTCTCGCCTCCATTTCCCTATAAACCCCTTCCGCTACCGTTCTATTGCCCTTCCGACGCATTCGCCGGGAAATAAATAAATACATATTAATAAAATTAAAATTAAAATTAAAAATACAAAACCGGACTAAAAAGGGGTGCAACACGAGGACTTCCCAGGGGGTCACCCATCCTAGTACTACTCTCGCCCAAGCACGCTTAACTGCGGAGTTCTGATGGGATCCGGTGCATTAGTGCTGGTATGATCGCACCCGACATATTCTCGCCTCCATTTCCCTATAAACCCCTTCCGCTACCGTTCTATTGCCCTTCCGACGCATTCGCCGGGAAATAAATAAATACATATTAATAAAATTAAAATTAAAATTAAAAATACAAAACCGGACTAAAAAGGGGTGCAACACGAGGACTTCCCAGGGGGTCACCCATCCTAGTACTACTCTCGCCCAAGCACGCTTAACTGCGGAGTTCTGATGGGATCCGGTGCATTAGTGCTGGTATGATCGCACCCGACATATTCTCGCCTCCATTTCCCTATAAACCCCTTCCGCTACCGTTCTATTGCCCTTCCGACGCATTCGCCGGGAAATAAATAAATACATATTAATAAAATTAAAATTAAAATTAAAAATACAAAACCGGACTAAAAAGGGGTGCAACACGAGGACTTCCCAGGGGGTCACCCATCCTAGTACTACTCTCGCCCAAGCACGCTTAACTGCGGAGTTCTGATGGGATCCGGTGCATTAGTGCTGGTATGATCGCACCCGACATATTCTCGCCTCCATTTCCCTATAAACCC
>NW_026775591.1:70000-72500 GCF_030987335.1 Cornus florida | reverse complement strand
CACGCTCAAGCACCCCGACGTGCACACCGGCGCGCACGTGGGCATCGTATGCTAAAAAATGAAGTTTGGAGTTTGGGTTTGAAAATTTTACGGGAACTTCCTAGAAGCCTAAGAAATGCTTTGCTCGAGACGGATTTCGATTTGGAGGTCCCCCGAGTTAATTTTGCCCATTACGACTCCTCGCCCGCACGCTCGTGCACCCCGGCGTGCACGTGGGCATCGTATGCTAAAAAATGAAGTGTGGAGTTTGGGTTCGGAAATTTTATGGGAGCTTCCTAGAAGCCTAAGAAATGCTTTGCTCGAGACGGATTTTGATTTGGAGGTCCCACGAGTTAGTTTTGGCCCATTATGACTCCTCGCCCGCACGCTCAAGCACCCCGGCGTGCACGTGGTCATCGTATGCTAAAAAATGAAGTTTGGAGTTTGGGTTTGAAAATTTTATGCGAGCTTCCTAGAAGCCTAAGAAATGCTTTGCTCGAGACGAATTTCGATTTGGAGGTCCCCCGAGTTAATTTTGCCCATTATGACTCCTCGTCCGCACGCTCGTGCACCCCGACGTGCACGTGGGCATCGTATGCTAAAAAATGAAGTTTGGAGTTTGGGTTTGAAAATTTTATGGGAGCTTCCTAGAAGACTAAGAAATGCTTTGCTCGAGACGGATTTCGATTTGGAGGTCCCCCGAGTTAATTTTGCCCATTATGACTCCTCGCCCGCACGCTCGTGCACCCCGACGTGCACGTGGGCATCGTATGCTAAAAAATGAAGTTTGGAGTTTGGGTTTGAAAATTTTATGGGAGCTTCCTAGAAGACTAAGAAGTGCTTTGCTCGAGACGGATTTCGATTTGGAGGTCCCCCGGGTTAATTTTACCCATTATGACTCCTCGCCCGCACGCTCGTGCACCCCGACGTGCACGTGGGCATGGTATGCTAAAATTGAAGTTTGGAGTTTGGGTTTGAAAATTTTATGGGAGCTTCCTAGAAGCCTAAGAAATGCTTTGCTCGAGACGGATTTCGATTTGGAGGTCCCCCGAGTTAAGTTTGCCCTTTATGACTCCTCGCCCGCATGCTCGTGCACACCGGCGTGCACGTGGGCATCGTATGCTAAAAAATGAAGTTTGGAGTTTGGGTTCAGAAATCTTATGGGAGCTTCCTAGAAGCCTAAGAAATGCTTTGCTCGAGACGGATTTCGATTTAGATTTCCGCCGTGTTAATTTTGCCAATTACGGCTCCTCGCGCGCACGCTCAAGCACCCCGACGTGCACACCGGCGCGCACGTGGGCATCGTATGCTAAAAAATGAAGTTTGGAGTTTGGGTTTGAAAATTTTACGGGAACTTCCTAGAAGCCTAAGAAATGCTTTGCTCGAGACGGATTTCGATTTGGAGGTCCCCCGAGTTAATTTTGCCCATTACGACTCCTCGCCCGCATGCTCGTGCACACCGGCGTGCACGTGGGCATCGTATGCTAAAAAATGAAGTTTGGAGTTTGGGTTTGAAAATTTTATGGGAGCTTCCTAGAAGACTAAGAAGTGCTTTGCTCGAGACGGATTTCGATTTAGATTTCCGCCGTGTTAATTTTGCCAATTACGGCTCCTCGCGCGCACGCTCAAGCACCCCGACGTGCACACCGGCGCGCACGTGGGCATCGTATGCTAAAAAATGAAGTTTGGAGTTTGGGTTTGAAAATTTTACGGGAACTTCCTAGAAGCCTAAGAAATGCTTTGCTCGAGACGGATTTCGATTTGGAGGTCCCCCGAGTTAATTTTGCCCATTACGACTCCTCGCCCGCACGCTCGTGCACCCCGGCGTGCACGTGGGCATCGTATGCTAAAAAATGAAGTTTGGAGTTTGGGTTCGGAAATTTTATGGGAGCTTCCTAGAAGCCTAAGAAATGCTTTGCTCGAGACGGATTTTGATTTGGAGATCCCACGAGTTAGTTTTTGCCCATTATGACTCCTCGCCCGCACGCTCAAGCACCCCGGCGTGCACGTGGGCATCGTATGCTAAAAAATGAAGTTTGGAGTTTGGGTTCGGAAATTTTATGGGAGCTTCCTAGAAGCCTAAGAAGTGTTTTGCTCGAGACGGATTTCGATTTGGAGGTCCCCCGAGTTAGTTTTGCCCATTATGACTCCTCCCCCGCACGCTCAAGCACCCCCGCGTGCACGGGGGCATTGTATGCTAAAAAATGAAGTTTGGAGTTTGGGTTTGGAAATTTTATGGGAGCTTCCTAGAAGCCTAAGAAGTGCTTTGCTCGAGACGGATTTCGATTTGGAGGTCCCCCGAGTTAATTTTGCCCATTATGACTCCTCGCCCGCACGCTTAAGCACCCCCGCGTGCACGTGGGCATTGTGTGCTAAAAAATGAAGTTTGGAGTTTGGGTTTGTAAATTTGATGGGAGCTTCCTAGAAGCCTAAGAAGTGCTTTGCTCGAGACGGATTTCGATTTGAAGGTCCCCCGTGTTAATTTTGCCCATTACGGCTCCTCGCCCGCACGCTCAAGCAC
>NW_026775591.1:57500-60000 GCF_030987335.1 Cornus florida | reverse complement strand
TAATTTTGCCCATTATGACTCCTCGTCCGCACGCTCGTGCACCCCGACGTGCACGTGGGCATCGTATGCTAAAAAATGAAGTTTGGAGTTTGGGTTTGAAAATTTTATGGGAGCTTCCTAGAAGACTAAGAAATGCTTTGCTCGAGACGGATTTCGATTTGGAGGTCCCCCGAGTTAATTTTGCCCATTATGACTCCTCGCCCGCACGCTCGTGCACCCCGACGTGCACGTGGGCATCGTATGCTAAAAAATGAAGTTTGGAGTTTGGGTTTGAAAATTTTATGGGAGCTTCCTAGAAGACTAAGAAGTGCTTTGCTCGAGACGGATTTCGATTTGGAGGTCCCCCGGGTTAATTTTACCCATTATGACTCCTCGCCCGCACGCTCGTGCACCCCGACGTGCACGTGGGCATGGTATGCTAAAATTGAAGTTTGGAGTTTGGGTTTGAAAATTTTATGGGAGCTTCCTAGAAGCCTAAGAAATGCTTTGCTCGAGACGGATTTCGATTTGGAGGTCCCCCGAGTTAAGTTTGCCCTTTATGACTCCTCGCCCGCATGCTCGTGCACACCGGCGTGCACGTGGGCATCGTATGCTAAAAAATGAAGTTTGGAGTTTGGGTTCAGAAATCTTATGGGAGCTTCCTAGAAGCCTAAGAAATGCTTTGCTCGAGACGGATTTCGATTTAGATTTCCGCCGTGTTAATTTTGCCAATTACGGCTCCTCGCGCGCACGCTCAAGCACCCCGACGTGCACACCGGCGCGCACGTGGGCATCGTATGCTAAAAAATGAAGTTTGGAGTTTGGGTTTGAAAATTTTACGGGAACTTCCTAGAAGCCTAAGAAATGCTTTGCTCGAGACGGATTTCGATTTGGAGGTCCCCCGAGTTAATTTTGCCCATTACGACTCCTCGCCCGCATGCTCGTGCACACCGGCGTGCACGTGGGCATCGTATGCTAAAAAATGAAGTTTGGAGTTTGGGTTTGAAAATTTTATGGGAGCTTCCTAGAAGACTAAGAAGTGCTTTGCTCGAGACGGATTTCGATTTAGATTTCCGCCGTGTTAATTTTGCCAATTACGGCTCCTCGCGCGCACGCTCAAGCACCCCGACGTGCACACCGGCGCGCACGTGGGCATCGTATGCTAAAAAATGAAGTTTGGAGTTTGGGTTTGAAAATTTTACGGGAACTTCCTAGAAGCCTAAGAAATGCTTTGCTCGAGACGGATTTCGATTTGGAGGTCCCCCGAGTTAATTTTGCCCATTACGACTCCTCGCCCGCACGCTCGTGCACCCCGGCGTGCACGTGGGCATCGTATGCTAAAAAATGAAGTTTGGAGTTTGGGTTCGGAAATTTTATGGGAGCTTCCTAGAAGCCTAAGAAATGCTTTGCTCGAGACGGATTTTGATTTGGAGATCCCACGAGTTAGTTTTTGCCCATTATGACTCCTCGCCCGCACGCTCAAGCACCCCGGCGTGCACGTGGGCATCGTATGCTAAAAAATGAAGTTTGGAGTTTGGGTTCGGAAATTTTATGGGAGCTTCCTAGAAGCCTAAGAAGTGTTTTGCTCGAGACGGATTTCGATTTGGAGGTCCCCCGAGTTAGTTTTGCCCATTATGACTCCTCCCCCGCACGCTCAAGCACCCCCGCGTGCACGGGGGCATTGTATGCTAAAAAATGAAGTTTGGAGTTTGGGTTTGGAAATTTTATGGGAGCTTCCTAGAAGCCTAAGAAGTGCTTTGCTCGAGACGGATTTCGATTTGGAGGTCCCCCGAGTTAATTTTGCCCATTATGACTCCTCGCCCGCACGCTTAAGCACCCCCGCGTGCACGTGGGCATTGTGTGCTAAAAAATGAAGTTTGGAGTTTGGGTTTGTAAATTTGATGGGAGCTTCCTAGAAGCCTAAGAAGTGCTTTGCTCGAGACGGATTTCGATTTGAAGGTCCCCCGTGTTAATTTTGCCCATTACGGCTCCTCGCCCGCACGCTCAAGCACCCCGGCGTGCACGTGGGCATTGTATGCTAAAAAATAAAGTTTGGAGTTTGGGTTTGGAAGTTTTATGGGAGCTTCCTAGAAGCTTAAGAAGTGTTTTGCTCGAGACGGATTTCGATTTGGAGGTCCCCCGAGTCAATGTTGCCCATTATGGCTCCTCTCCCGCATGCTCAAGCACCCCTGCGTGCACGTGGGCATTGTATGCTAAAAAATAAAGTTTGGAGTTTGGGTTTGGAAGTTTTATGGGAGCTTCCTAGAAGCTTAAGAAGTGTTTTGCTCGAGACGGATTTCGATTTGGAGGTCCCCCGAGTCAATGTTGCCCATTATGGCTCCTCGCCCGCACGCTCAAGCACCCCGGCGTGCACGTGGGCATTGTATGCTAAAAAATAAAGTTTGGAGTTTGGGTTTGGAAGTTTTATGGGAGCTTCCTAGAAGCTTAAGAAGTGTTTTGCTCGAGACGGATTTCGATTTGGAGGTCCCCCGAGTCAATGTTGCCCATTATGGCTCCTCTC
>NW_026775591.1:30000-32500 GCF_030987335.1 Cornus florida | reverse complement strand
AGACGGATTTCGATTTGGAGGTCCGCCGTGTTAATTTTGCCAATTACGGCTCCTCGCGCGCACGCTCAAGCACCCCGACGTGCACACCGGCGCGCACGTGGGCATCGTATGCTAAAAAATGAAGTTTGGAGTTTGGGTTTGAAAATTTTACGGGAACTTCCTAGAAGCCTAAGAAATGCTTTGCTCGAGACGGATTTCGATTTGGAGGTCCCCCGAGTTAATTTTGCCCATTACGACTCCTCGCCCGCACGCTCGTGCACCCCGGCGTGCACGTGGGCATCGTATGCTAAAAAATGAAGTGTGGAGTTTGGGTTCGGAAATTTTATGGGAGCTTCCTAGAAGCCTAAGAAATGCTTTGCTCGAGACGGATTTTGATTTGGAGGTCCCACGAGTTAGTTTTGGCCCATTATGACTCCTCGCCCGCACGCTCAAGCACCCCGGCGTGCACGTGGTCATCGTATGCTAAAAAATGAAGTTTGGAGTTTGGGTTTGAAAATTTTATGCGAGCTTCCTAGAAGCCTAAGAAATGCTTTGCTCGAGACGAATTTCGATTTGGAGGTCCCCCGAGTTAATTTTGCCCATTATGACTCCTCGTCCGCACGCTCGTGCACCCCGACGTGCACGTGGGCATCGTATGCTAAAAAATGAAGTTTGGAGTTTGGGTTTGAAAATTTTATGGGAGCTTCCTAGAAGACTAAGAAATGCTTTGCTCGAGACGGATTTCGATTTGGAGGTCCCCCGAGTTAATTTTGCCCATTATGACTCCTCGCCCGCACGCTCGTGCACCCCGACGTGCACGTGGGCATCGTATGCTAAAAAATGAAGTTTGGAGTTTGGGTTTGAAAATTTTATGGGAGCTTCCTAGAAGACTAAGAAGTGCTTTGCTCGAGACGGATTTCGATTTGGAGGTCCCCCGGGTTAATTTTACCCATTATGACTCCTCGCCCGCACGCTCGTGCACCCCGACGTGCACGTGGGCATGGTATGCTAAAATTGAAGTTTGGAGTTTGGGTTTGAAAATTTTATGGGAGCTTCCTAGAAGCCTAAGAAATGCTTTGCTCGAGACGGATTTCGATTTGGAGGTCCCCCGAGTTAAGTTTGCCCTTTATGACTCCTCGCCCGCATGCTCGTGCACACCGGCGTGCACGTGGGCATCGTATGCTAAAAAATGAAGTTTGGAGTTTGGGTTCAGAAATCTTATGGGAGCTTCCTAGAAGCCTAAGAAATGCTTTGCTCGAGACGGATTTCGATTTAGATTTCCGCCGTGTTAATTTTGCCAATTACGGCTCCTCGCGCGCACGCTCAAGCACCCCGACGTGCACACCGGCGCGCACGTGGGCATCGTATGCTAAAAAATGAAGTTTGGAGTTTGGGTTTGAAAATTTTACGGGAACTTCCTAGAAGCCTAAGAAATGCTTTGCTCGAGACGGATTTCGATTTGGAGGTCCCCCGAGTTAATTTTGCCCATTACGACTCCTCGCCCGCATGCTCGTGCACACCGGCGTGCACGTGGGCATCGTATGCTAAAAAATGAAGTTTGGAGTTTGGGTTTGAAAATTTTATGGGAGCTTCCTAGAAGACTAAGAAGTGCTTTGCTCGAGACGGATTTCGATTTAGATTTCCGCCGTGTTAATTTTGCCAATTACGGCTCCTCGCGCGCGACGCTCAAGCACCCCGACGTGCACACCGGCGCGCACGTGGGCATCGTATGCTAAAAAATGAAGTTTGGAGTTTGGGTTTGAAAATTTTACGGGAACTTCCTAGAAGCCTAAGAAATGCTTTGCTCGAGACGGATTTCGATTTGGAGGTCCCCCGAGTTAATTTTGCCCATTACGACTCCTCGCCCGCACGCTCGTGCACCCCGGCGTGCACGTGGGCATCGTATGCTAAAAAATGAAGTTTGGAGTTTGGGTTCGGAAATTTTATGGGAGCTTCCTAGAAGCCTAAGAAATGCTTTGCTCGAGACGGATTTTGATTTGGAGATCCCACGAGTTAGTTTTTGCCCATTATGACTCCTCGCCCGCACGCTCAAGCACCCCGGCGTGCACGTGGGCATCGTATGCTAAAAAATGAAGTTTGGAGTTTGGGTTCGGAAATTTTATGGGAGCTTCCTAGAAGCCTAAGAAGTGTTTTGCTCGAGACGGATTTCGATTTGGAGGTCCCCCGAGTTAGTTTTGCCCATTATGACTCCTCCCCCGCACGCTCAAGCACCCCCGCGTGCACGGGGGCATTGTATGCTAAAAAATGAAGTTTGGAGTTTGGGTTTGGAAATTTTATGGGAGCTTCCTAGAAGCCTAAGAAGTGCTTTGCTCGAGACGGATTTCGATTTGGAGGTCCCCCGAGTTAATTTTGCCCATTATGACTCCTCGCCCGCACGCTTAAGCACCCCCGCGTGCACGTGGGCATTGTGTGCTAAAAAATGAAGTTTGGAGTTTGGGTTTGTAAATTTGATGGGAGCTTCCTAGAAGCCTAAGAAGTGCTTTGCTCGAGACGGATTTCG
>NW_026775591.1:17500-20000 GCF_030987335.1 Cornus florida | reverse complement strand
CTTCCTAGAAGCCTAAGAAATGCTTTGCTCGAGACGAATTTCGATTTGGAGGTCCCCCGAGTTAATTTTGCCCATTATGACTCCTCGTCCGCACGCTCGTGCACCCCGACGTGCACGTGGGCATCGTATGCTAAAAAATGAAGTTTGGAGTTTGGGTTTGAAAATTTTATGGGAGCTTCCTAGAAGACTAAGAAATGCTTTGCTCGAGACGGATTTCGATTTGGAGGTCCCCCGAGTTAATTTTGCCCATTATGACTCCTCGCCCGCACGCTCGTGCACCCCGACGTGCACAGTGGGCATCGTATGCTAAAAAATGAAGTTTGGAGTTTGGGTTTGAAAATTTTATGGGAGCTTCCTAGAAGACTAAGAAGTGCTTTGCTCGAGACGGATTTCGATTTGGAGGTCCCCCGGGTTAATTTTACCCATTATGACTCCTCGCCCGCACGCTCGTGCACCCCGACGTGCACGTGGGCATGGTATGCTAAAATTGAAGTTTGGAGTTTGGGTTTGAAAATTTTATGGGAGCTTCCTAGAAGCCTAAGAAATGCTTTGCTCGAGACGGATTTCGATTTGGAGGTCCCCCGAGTTAAGTTTGCCCTTTATGACTCCTCGCCCGCATGCTCGTGCACACCGGCGTGCACGTGGGCATCGTATGCTAAAAAATGAAGTTTGGAGTTTGGGTTCAGAAATCTTATGGGAGCTTCCTAGAAGCCTAAGAAATGCTTTGCTCGAGACGGATTTCGATTTAGATTTCCGCCGTGTTAATTTTGCCAATTACGGCTCCTCGCGCGCACGCTCAAGCACCCCGACGTGCACACCGGCGCGCACGTGGGCATCGTATGCTAAAAAATGAAGTTTGGAGTTTGGGTTTGAAAATTTTACGGGAACTTCCTAGAAGCCTAAGAAATGCTTTGCTCGAGACGGATTTCGATTTGGAGGTCCCCCGAGTTAATTTTGCCCATTACGACTCCTCGCCCGCATGCTCGTGCACACCGGCGTGCACGTGGGCATCGTATGCTAAAAAATGAAGTTTGGAGTTTGGGTTTGAAAATTTTATGGGAGCTTCCTAGAAGACTAAGAAGTGCTTTGCTCGAGACGGATTTCGATTTAGATTTCCGCCGTGTTAATTTTGCCAATTACGGCTCCTCGCGCGCACGCTCAAGCACCCCGACGTGCACACCGGCGCGCACGTGGGCATCGTATGCTAAAAAATGAAGTTTGGAGTTTGGGTTTGAAAATTTTACGGGAACTTCCTAGAAGCCTAAGAAATGCTTTGCTCGAGACGGATTTCGATTTGGAGGTCCCCCGAGTTAATTTTGCCCATTACGACTCCTCGCCCGCACGCTCGTGCACCCCGGCGTGCACGTGGGCATCGTATGCTAAAAAATGAAGTTTGGAGTTTGGGTTCGGAAATTTTATGGGAGCTTCCTAGAAGCCTAAGAAATGCTTTGCTCGAGACGGATTTTGATTTGGAGATCCCACGAGTTAGTTTTTGCCCATTATGACTCCTCGCCCGCACGCTCAAGCACCCCGGCGTGCACGTGGGCATCGTATGCTAAAAAATGAAGTTTGGAGTTTGGGTTCGGAAATTTTATGGGAGCTTCCTAGAAGCCTAAGAAGTGTTTTGCTCGAGACGGATTTCGATTTGGAGGTCCCCCGAGTTAGTTTTGCCCATTATGACTCCTCCCCCGCACGCTCAAGCACCCCCGCGTGCACGGGGGCATCGTAAAAGCTCAACGAGAACAGAAATCTCGTGTGGAACAGAAGGGTAAAAGCTCGTTGAAGCCTAAGAAGTGCTTTGCTCGAGACGGATTTCGATTTGGAGGTCCCCCGAGTTAATTTTGCCCATTATGACTCCTCGCCCGCACGCTTAAGCACCCCCGCGTGCACGTGGGCATTGTGTGCTAAAAAATGAAGTTTGGAGTTTGGGTTTGTAAATTTGATGGGAGCTTCCTAGAAGCCTAAGAAGTGCTTTGCTCGAGACGGATTTCGATTTGAAGGTCCCCCGTGTTAATTTTGCCCATTACGGCTCCTCGCCCGCACGCTCAAGCACCCCGGCGTGCACGTGGGCATTGTATGCTAAAAAATAAAGTTTGGAGTTTGGGTTTGGAAGTTTTATGGGAGCTTCCTAGAAGCTTAAGAAGTGTTTTGCTCGAGACGGATTTCGATTTGGAGGTCCCCCGAGTCAATGTTGCCCATTATGGCTCCTCTCCCGCATGCTCAAGCACCCCTGCGTGCACGTGGGCATTGTATGCTAAAAAATAAAGTTTGGAGTTTGGGTTTGGAAGTTTTATGGGAGCTTCCTAGAAGCTTAAGAAGTGTTTTGCTCGAGACGGATTTCGATTTGGAGGTCCCCCGAGTCAATGTTGCCCATTATGGCTCCTCGCCCGCACGCTCAAGCACCCCGGCGTGCACGTGGGCATTGTATGCTAAAAAATAAAGTTTGGAGTTTGGGTTTGGAAGTTTTATGGGAGCTTCCTAGAAGCTTAAGAAGTGTTTT
>NW_026775591.1:0-2500 GCF_030987335.1 Cornus florida | reverse complement strand
ATTTGTGATTCCAAAATGAGTTAGACAAAAATAGGGTATTTATTTTTGGGTCAAATAATGAATGTTTGGAAGATAAAAAATATAATTCAAGTATTGGATGGTGACGGTAGTATTCGAACCTGTGACCAAATAAAAGATTAACAAAAGTACAATCCATTTAAGACAAACATTACAATAATGATAAATGTAACCAAATAAATGTTTGGAAGATAAAAAATTAAAAATTAAGCTTAAGGGCGAATTCATGAATTGTTAGTAGGGTTGACTAATATTTCTTTGCCTGGACTAAAATTACGTATAATCAAATAAAAAAATAAAAAATTTTGGAATAGCCATCAGCTGGAATGGGACTTTCATCTTTCTTGCAATCAAATAATGAGACTTTCCTTTGACCCCATGGCTGTAGCCTGTAGTGCCCTTCCTTTTACACCAATGCATATATGTGTGTGTGTGTGTGTGTGTGTGATATACATGTATATATTCACGCATGCACATTTGGTTTGCTTTTTGCATCTTAGAAAAACATAGATAAAAAATTATTAAAAAGAATGTTTAGTTGTGTGGTCCTGATGTGTCGATTTGATGTATGATTGTGGCCAATCCATAAGTTGTTGTTTAGGTGTATCATACCATAGATGTATATCATGAATTAACATTGGTTTATTTGTGATATTAAGTATTAATATTCAATTAACAATCCCCTAGACACATTTGTTAAATATAGTCAAAATGGTTATTGTCCATTTATGATTCCAAAATGAGTTAGACAAAAATAAGGTCTTTTTTTGGGTCAAATAATGAATGTTTGGAAGATAAAAAATTTAATTCAAATATGGAAAGGTGACGGTGGGATTCGAACCTGTGACCAAATGAAAAATCAACAAAAGAACAATCCATTTAAGACATACATTACAACGATGATAAGTATGACTTATTAAACATATTTAAATGATTGTGATATTAACCATTGAGATTTAATGAACTACTCCCAAGACGAATTAGTTAAATAGATTGAAAACAATGTGCCAATATAGTCAAAATTGTTCTTGGCCACCTATGATTCCCAGAATGAGTAAAAAAAGGACTAAAATTATGCTTGAAACTAGAAAAAAAGATTGATTAGAGCAAAATAGGGCATTTTTTGGGTCGAAACGTCGACCAAACCGCCTACGGCAGTTTGCGCTGCGTAGCTCTCGAAAAAATACCCCAAATCAAAAAAAAATTCGTCCCAAACGGACCACCGAGCACAAAGTTATGCCCCTTCAAAGTTTTGCCTCTCAAACTCAAACTTAAACTGAAGCTGGGAGTTCAGGGGCAGATGTGACAATACACAAACAGCGTGTTTCTTTTTCAAATTATTTTAATGTATGTTTCTTTTTTCTAATATACCAGTACTACTCGTATATATATATATAAATCCAGTAGGAATTCATATTTATTTTTTTTTCATTTTTCATTTCTTATTTGTCCGTCCGTCCTCCTTTCTCTCTCTACCCCCACTCCTAATCGCTCATCACATCACTCTCTCTCTACCTACCGCCGGCCGCTCCTCACAGATTTTCGGAGACAGGTCTCATCCAATGGCGGAGGATTTGGATTTGGTGTTGGACACAGCGATCACAGATTGGGTACTGAGTGGTTCTCATCGGAGTCCTTCGCTACTTCGTCGCTAAGCTCACTGACTGACTGGTTATATTCCTCACTTTCTCACTCTCTGTGTGCCTTATATATATACACAAACATATGTCACTTTTTTAAATTTTTTCTGTTGTATGTGTTTTGAATTTCAGGCAAAACATAGTTAGGGCTAGGAATATACAGGCCTCTGCGAATTTCATCCCTCCAAAGACGTTTCGTGCTCCGAAGGGTTTATTTCACCAATGAGGTTTGATTATGTTTTCATTTAATTTATTGAAGGATTTGAATTCATCTTTCCCTATTTGGTATGAATACGAAAAGTACTACTGATTTTGATGTCGTAGGAAGTGAAATATTTGATTTGTGTTTATAAACCTGCTATTGTTACTTATAGATTTCAATGTAACGTAAGTGAGCCAAGTTTTGTGTGAGTGGATGAATTTGCCTGTAACTTAAATTTGGCTTTACCATCAGTTATGCTTCAACTTAGCTCAGCTGTACAACCAACAATACTAGGGACTTAAAAGATAAAAACAAAAGCCAACTTCTACATTGTAAGACTCCAATGTGAAGTGTTCTTGAATTCCAGAACCTGAGACACTAGTTGCCACACCTTCTCAGATGACCTGTACAATCATCTCATAGGCGTACGAATTGACACAATTGGAGATGTAGCCCTAAAAGAAATCTGCAAGTCATCATCATCTTAACAGGTTGCAAGTCGCCCTCTTGGAGAAAGGCGGAACCCAACTTCTTCACAAATTCAATGAGAAGTGAATGCTGAATAGTTTCTCTGTGCAGCAGTAGAATGAGGTCTTGATGAAATTGAAAGGATTGAGAAAACTGAATGCTAAAAGAATGA
>NW_026775590.1:60000-62500 GCF_030987335.1 Cornus florida | reverse complement strand
TTTCTCCGATATACCAAAGCAAGAACAAGAAGACCGAGGCATCAAAAAAAATTTTTTTTTTTTTTTTTTTTTTTTTTTTTTTTTTTTTTCGATAAATCCAACCGAGAACAAGAAGACCGAGGCATCCAAAATTTTTTTTTTTTTTTTTTCTTTCCCATATACCAGAGAAAGAACATGAAGACCGAGGCAACCAACAAAAAATAATTTTTTTTTTCTCTTTCCCGGAATTTTTTTTTTTTTTTTTCGAAATAGCCGAGAAAGAATATGAAGACCGAGGCATCCAACAAAAAATTTTTTTTTTTTTTTTTTCCTAATCTACCCAAGCAAAACAAATAGAAGACCGGGCATCCAAAAAAATTTTTTTTTTTTTTTTTTTTTTCGAAAAATTTTTTTTCACAAAAACTTTTTTTTTTTTTTTTTCCCCAAAAAAATTTTTTTTTCGTTCCAAGCTAACCAAGACATCTACTATTCACTAGTAGAGCAATCGAGACTGCAAAGCAAGCAATGGCCTTACTTGCAGCTCTTGGTGCTGAGAACTCCCCCCCCCCTATAGTAGTCTTAAGTAAAACCACAGCTCTGACAGGAGTAGATATTGCATGCGAGCGAGGAGTCGTAATGGGCAAAATTGACTCGGGGGACCTCCAAATCGAATTCCGTTTCGAGCAAAACACTTCTTAGGCTTCAAGGAAGCTCCCATAAAATTTCCAAACCCAAACTCCAAACTTCATTTTTTAGCCTACAATGCCCACGTGCACGCCGGTGTGCACGCAGGGGTGCTTGAGCATGCGGGAGAGGAGCCATAATGGGCAACATTGACTCGGGGGACCTCCAAATCGAAATCCGTCTCGAGCAAAACACTTCTTAAGCTTCTAGGAAGCTCCCATAAAACTTCCAAACCCAAACTCCAAACTTTATTTTTTAGCATACAATGCCCACGTGCACGCCGGGGTGCTTGAGCGTGCGGGCGAGGAGCCATAATGGGCAACATTGACTCGGGGGACCTCCAAATCGAAATCCGTCTCGAGCAAAACACTTCTTAAGCTTCTAGGAAGCTCCCATAAAACTTCCAAACCCAAACTCCAAACTTTATTTTTTAGCATACAATGCCCACGTGCACGCAGGGGTGCTTGAGCATGCGGGAGAGGAGCCATAATGGGCAACATTGACTCGGGGGACCTCCAAATCGAAATCCGTCTCGAGCAAAACACTTCTTAAGCTTCTAGGAAGCTCCCATAAAACTTCCAAACCCAAACTCCAAACTTTATTTTTTAGCATACAATGCCCACGTGCACGCCGGGGTGCTTGAGCGTGCGGGCGAGGAGCCGTAATGGGCAAAATTAACACGGGGGACCTTCAAATCGAAATCCGTCTCGAGCAAAGCACTTCTTAGGCTTCTAGGAAGCTCCCATCAAATTTACAAACCCAAACTCCAAACTTCATTTTTTAGCACACAATGCCCACGTGCACGCGGGGGTGCTTAAGCGTGCGGGCGAGGAGTCATAATGGGCAAAATTAACTCGGGGGACCTCCAAATCGAAATCCGTCTCGAGCAAAGCACTTCTTAGGCTTCTAGGAAGCTCCCATAAAATTTCCAAACCCAAACTCCAAACTTCATTTTTTAGCATACAATGCCCCCGTGCACGCGGGGATGCTTGAGCGTGCGGGGGAGGAGTCATAATGGGCAAAACTAACTCGGGGGACCTCCAAATTGAAATCCGTCTCGAGCAAAACACTTCTTAGGCTTCTAGGAAGCTCCCATAAAATTTCCGAACCCAAACTCCAAACTTCATTTTTTAGCATACGATGCCCACGTGCACGCCGGGGTGCTTGAGCGTGCGGGCGAGGAGTCATAATGGGCAAAAACTAACTCGTGGGATCTCCAAATCAAAATCCGTCTCGAGCAAAGCATTTCTTAGGCTTCTAGGAAGCTCCCATAAAATTTCCGAACCCAAACTCCAAACTTCATTTTTTAGCATACTATGCCCACGTGCACGCCGGGGTGCACGAGCGTGCGGGCGAGGAGTCGTAATGGGCAAAATTAACTCGGGGGACCTCCAAATCGAAATCCGTCTCGAGCAAAGCATTTCTTAGGCTTCTAGGAAGTTCCCGTAAAATTTTCAAACCCAAACTCCAAACTTCATTTTTTAGCATACGATGCCCACGTGCGCGCCGGTGTGCACGTCGGGGTGCTTGAGCGTGCGCGCGAGGAGCCGTAATTGGCAAAATTAACACGGCGGAAATCTAAATCGAAATCCGTCTCGAGCAAAGCATTTCTTAGGCTTCTAGGAAGCTCCCATAAGATTTCTGAACCCAAACTCCAAACTTCATTTTTTAGCATACGATGCCCACGTGCACGCCGGTGTGCACGAGCATGCGGGCGAGGAGTCATAAAGGGCAAACTTAACTCGGGGGACCTCCAAATCGAAATCCGTCTCGAGCAAAGCATTTCTTAGGCTTCTAGGAAGCTCCCATAAAATTTTCAAACCCAAACTCCAAACTT
>NW_026775590.1:7500-10000 GCF_030987335.1 Cornus florida | reverse complement strand
AACAAGAAGACCGAGGCTTCAAAAAAATTTTTTTTTTTTTTTTCTTTTTTGATATACCGAAGAATGAACAAGAAGACCGAGGCATCCAAAATTTTTTTTTTTTTTTTCTCCGATATACCAAAGCAAGAACAAGAAGACCGAAGTCTCAAATTTTTTTTTTTTTTTTTTTTTTTTTTTTTGATATACCGAAGAATGAACAAGAAGACCGAGGCATCCAAAAAAAATTTTTTTTTTTTTCTCCGATATACCAAAGCAAGAACAAGAAGACCGAGGCATCAAAAAAAATTTTTTTTTTTTTTTTTTTTTTTTTTTTTTTTTTTTTCGATAAATCCAACCGAGAACAAGAAGACCGAGGCATCCAAAATTTTTTTTTTTTTTTTTTCTTTCCCATATACCAGAGAAAGAACATGAAGACCGAGGCAACCAACAAAAAATAATTTTTTTTTTCTCTTTCCCGGAATTTTTTTTTTTTTTTTTCGAAATAGCCGAGAAAGAATATGAAGACCGAGGCATCCAACAAAAAATTTTTTTTTTTTTTTTTTCCTAATCTACCCAAGCAAAACAAATAGAAGACCGAGGCATCCAAAAAAATTTTTTTTTTTTTTTTTTTTTTCGAAAAATTTTTTTTCACAAAAACTTTTTTTTTTTTTTTTTCCCCAAAAAAATTTTTTTTTCGTTCCAAGCTAACCAAGACATCTACTATTCACTAGTAGAGCAATCGAGACTGCAAAGCAAACAATGGCCTTACTTGCAGCTCTTGGTGCTGAGAACTCCCCCCCCCCTATAGTAGTCTTAAGTAAAACCACAGCTCTGACAGGAGTAGATATTGCATGCGAGCGAGGAGTCGTAATGGGCAAAATTGACTCGGGGGACCTCCAAATCGAATTCCGTTTCGAGCAAAACACTTCTTAGGCTTCAAGGAAGCTCCCATAAAATTTCCAAACCCAAACTCCAAACTTCATTTTTTAGCCTACAATGCCCACGTGCACGCCGGTGTGCACGCAGGGGTGCTTGAGCATGCGGGAGAGGAGCCATAATGGGCAACATTGACTCGGGGGACCTCCAAATCGAAATCCGTCTCGAGCAAAACACTTCTTAAGCTTCTAGGAAGCTCCCATAAAACTTCCAAACCCAAACTCCAAACTTTATTTTTTAGCATACAATGCCCACGTGCACGCCGGGGTGCTTGAGCGTGCGGGCGAGGAGCCATAATGGGCAACATTGACTCGGGGGACCTCCAAATCGAAATCCGTCTCGAGCAAAACACTTCTTAAGCTTCTAGGAAGCTCCCATAAAACTTCCAAACCCAAACTCCAAACTTTATTTTTTAGCATACAATGCCCACGTGCACGCAGGGGTGCTTGAGCATGCGGGAGAGGAGCCATAATGGGCAACATTGACTCGGGGGACCTCCAAATCGAAATCCGTCTCGAGCAAAACACTTCTTAAGCTTCTAGGAAGCTCCCATAAAACTTCCAAACCCAAACTCCAAACTTTATTTTTTAGCATACAATGCCCACGTGCACGCCGGGGTGCTTGAGCGTGCGGGCGAGGAGCCGTAATGGGCAAAATTAACACGGGGGACCTTCAAATCGAAATCCGTCTCGAGCAAAGCACTTCTTAGGCTTCTAGGAAGCTCCCATCAAATTTACAAACCCAAACTCCAAACTTCATTTTTTAGCACACAATGCCCACGTGCACGCGGGGGTGCTTAAGCGTGCGGGCGAGGAGTCATAATGGGCAAAATTAACTCGGGGGACCTCCAAATCGAAATCCGTCTCGAGCAAAGCACTTCTTAGGCTTCTAGGAAGCTCCCATAAAATTTCCAAACCCAAACTCCAAACTTCATTTTTTAGCATACAATGCCCCCGTGCACGCGGGGATGCTTGAGCGTGCGGGGGAGGAGTCATAATGGGCAAAACTAACTCGGGGGACCTCCAAATTGAAATCCGTCTCGAGCAAAACACTTCTTAGGCTTCTAGGAAGCTCCCATAAAATTTCCGAACCCAAACTCCAAACTTCATTTTTTAGCATACGATGCCCACGTGCACGCCGGGGTGCTTGAGCGTGCGGGCGAGGAGTCATAATGGGCAAAAACTAACTCGTGGGATCTCCAAATCAAAATCCGTCTCGAGCAAAGCATTTCTTAGGCTTCTAGGAAGCTCCCATAAAATTTCTGAACCCAAACTCCAAACTTCATTTTTTAGCATACTATGCCCACGTGCACGCCGGGGTGCACGAGCGTGCGGGCGAGGAGTCGTAATGGGCAAAATTAACTCGGGGGACCTCCAAATCGAAATCCGTCTCGAGCAAAGCATTTCTTAGGCTTCTAGGAAGTTCCCGTAAAATTTTCAAACCCAAACTCCAAACTTCATTTTTTAGCATACGATGCCCACGTGCGCGCCGGTGTGCACGTCGGGGTGCTTGAGCGTGCGCGCGAGGAGCCGTAATTGGCAAAATTAACACGGCGGAAATCTAAATCGAAATCCGTCTCGAGCAA
>NW_026775589.1:85000-90024 GCF_030987335.1 Cornus florida | reverse complement strand
ATTTGATAGCTCAGATATTGTTATTCATGATATTGACCCGATTCAATATGATCGAGAGGTAATTCATCCATTGAATTTACAGGCGAAAGATTTTTCATCTCTATGGGATTAAATCCCGAGTTATTGCGAAGTAAAAAAACGATGAGATTATGGAAGTAAATATTCTCGCATTTATTGCTACTGCACTGTTCATTCTAGTTCCTACTGCTTTTCTACTTATCATTTATGTAAAAACAATCAGTCAAAATGATTAATTAATTTGAATAAAACTTGACTTCTGAGTTGATTGAAGAAAAAAATGAAAAGGATTCCAATTTCGCGTCTTAAATGAAATGAGCGGATTAGAATTAGCAGTATTCTATGAGATCCGATAGTATGGTAGAAATAAATATACGAATATTTATTTCTACCATATACTATCTATTAGTGTTATTGTAGTGTATAAAGTCGTACTCTATAATAAAGATAGGGGCTTAATATAGATCAATCTACAATACTCTTCATATATGTAGATTCCAATTCCATATATGGAATTGATATCTACATAGTACCCAATTCTATTTCTTTGGTACATCTATTTGTTCCGATCAATCTAAGATAATCGAAAGGCAACTCTTATTCTTATGGTTCTAATTCCTAGATTTTTGATTATTTCCAACATGAATCCCAATTTGTTTTTAGCATTACGAAGAAGTAATTGATTAAGCCATTGACAAGAGTTCTATGGAAACTTCTTCGGATTTCGAAAAGTAGTAGTAAACCTCGCCGATTTTTAACGCTTGAACCATGATATGAAATAAGTCGATAAAACAGAAATTCAATTTCTAAAATAATAAAACAAGGGGTAAGTGCGCACAATATGTGATTCGCCCAGAGCAAGATCTTAGTATGCATAATATCTTGCTTCCGGGATAGTCTTATAGTACAAGATAGAAATAGGTCAATATAGACCAAGCTGAACGAGAATGGGAATAGAAGCTCTTTCGATCCAAACAAATGGAAGGACAAGCCAAGCGTAATGGCGTAAGTGCCTGCGCTTGCTGCTGCACTGGAGCAGGCAGAGAATGAGCCGCAGAATCTGAACTCTGCTCAGACAAGGTTTGATTCGATACATTACTGAGTTTCCCGCCATTCTTCCTGCTGAGGCACGCCTAACACCACGGAAGAGACAGCAATCGATCGTTGAGGGCAGCCATTCTATGAGCGAAAACACTTGATCCAATAGTTCAGATGCAAGTAGGCAAGAGATCCTACTCTGAAACATTCCAAAATGAGGCACAGAGTACAGGGCTACGGGAAGGATGCATTTGTAACGACCTCGCAAAAAGGTCAGCGCAAAGCAGGGAGTCCCAAAAGATAGAAATACAAGAGAGATTTCGGAAGTCGGGGGTGAACGAAATCTCTGGTTTGTCGCCCTACTATCTGACTCTCGTGTGCGATTTTCTTCAAAAAATCTTTATTATCCGGATGAGCTTGTTTGCTTTCCATTTCTTGGTTTGGTATCTTTTGTAGCTGGTGCCCTTCCTTGCAAAACTTTGTGAATCCATATCTATTTACGAACGAAAACTTGTTGGATAAAGAAAACATTCCCCCCATGCTTACGTTCCCTCTTGATTCTTGAAAAGTGAAGAATGGGCCTTAGCCGGCGGCGACCGGCTCAGAGCGAGCCGCAGCTCTTCGTGCTCTGAGCTCATTGTTAGAAGAAATAAGGCTAGGTTAGTTGCCCAAGGTAAGAATAGGGTGACGCTATAAAGGAAATTTCCCAATGTGAGAAAAGTTGTAACCTCAGGCAAGCTTAATAGTGCTCTACTCGGAACAAGAAGCATATTTAGATTATAAAACAAGTCTGAATCAACTTGAAATGGGATACGAAATATGGTCAAATAGTACAGCAACTTCTTCAAAGAAATGCAAGAAGATTAGGGATAAGAGAAAGCAAAGGGGAAATGGGCTCAAAGAAAAGAACGATGTTTCATTCTTTTGAACTTGAGGTGAAGCTACGTGATAAGGGCCTCTTTTGGTCAGATTGGCGAAGCAGCTGGCCAAGATCATTTAAGGATCAAGCTATTCCCACACTCTCTAACTTGGTGTATCAAGCGAAAACCCTGTGCCAACTAGCCTAGGAGGAGTATCCAGTCTTATAGGCTTAGGTCTCACCGAGGCTCTTTGCCTCGAGTGTCTGTTGCTCTGCTCTGTGTTGCTATTGTTTCTAAAACGTAGCCCAGAAGTTCGAGCTTTCGTTCCCTTTCTAAAAGTAGCAAAGGTCTCTAGCCTCTTCTCTAAGTTATTGCTAGCTGCCGATTCCCTTTCTATCTCAAGAGAGAAAGATATATACTATAGAAAGATATCCAATGGAGCCTTTCTTTGCTTTGCTACGCGTTAGCACATTCTTCGCGGGAGTGCTATATTCCTTGTTTAGGTCTTGCTTCTTTCCTTTTGTCTTAGGCTTTCGAGCACTCTGAATCTGTTCACTGGGGTAGTCATCCCAATCTGCATCGCCATCCTCTGATCGAGGCTACCTAGGCTATACGAGCGAAGGAAGTCACTACCGAACGCAATGGGTCTGTCCGCAGCGCAAGTCACTCCCTAACACCGTAACCTCCCTGCCTTGTCTGTAGGTTCTCCCATTAGAACCCTTAGTCATTCTGTTCCTTATTTCCGCACATGAAGCTAGTCATCAGTCTCTTCCTAACCATCACCTATTCCTCCTTTCAACCGATGAGAAAAGGAAGTGCATGATGTCATCTTGTGTATTCTTTTTGACCAGCTTAGGATAAGGGCGGTTTGGAACCCCAGGGTAAGGTGTGAGATACTACCAAGGAACAAACCCACCAATTTTTATGCAAATAAGAAAGACACTGAAACAAAGAAGGTTTGGAATACCCAACGAGGGTAGACCCTGTGATTCATTTCCTAACTGACGCCCTTGAACTTCTTTCGGCTCCACCTCCCTTGGCTCATGGTCGGTGTTTGCAGATCAAGTTTTCACGGACATAGGTAGTAACTACAGGGCACAATCTTAGACACCGCCCTCGCCCTCCGCTTTCTATCTAGAAGCACTCCGCTGCGCTCTCCGGACACTAAGGGTTTCAAAAATGAAGATCTAGTATTTCCGTAGAGATTCGGCGTCGAAGTAGACTGAAGACGCTAGAATCAAAGTCAAGGGCGCTATCCCCAAAGGAATAAGGGGCCAGGCCGGAAAGAGATAGCTCGACGGCACCCAACAAGAACTTCAGCACCTGGATCATCCCCGAACTGACAAGGAACTGACAAGGTAGAAACCACAGGTTCCGAATTGTTTGAAATTGGTGTGGCGATCTGCCGGGGGGAAGCGAGAAGCAAGGGGTACTTGAAAAGCAGACTCCCGCCTTCCTTGAAATGAATTCGATGGACGTTTTCGTGCTTTCAAACCTGCTTGGCCAGATCTTGTGTCAAAACAAGATCTTCCTCCTTCGTCAAGCTGTAAAAGCGCCGGTGTTGTCGACACTTATTGGTTTTGGGCTTTGACAAGACTTCTTCGCCACGTACGTGGCGAAGAATTTCAATTCATTGGCGGGGAAGATTCTTGAATCGGATTCTACGTCTAAATAATAGAATTCTACGTTTAGTACCTGCAAGAGGAGATGTTAACAAACTTCAGGTTCCAAGTGCATCCAGCAGGAATCGAACCTACGATCAAAAAAGGCTTTCACCATTCAGCCATGGATGCAAGAGACTCAGCGAGTGAACTAGGTTTTTTCTCGAGCTTCTATTTCTTCCGTTAAAGGAGATTCGAGAAAAGATGGAATCGGAAGACGTGTTTCCAGAACGAACAAGATACGGGTTGAGAAGGGGGAGTTAGCAAAGTTAGACAAGATTGGAATGGGCATAGGAACATGTATTGATGTACCAGATTGGCTAATGCTCCCAGGTTGATGCGATGTATTCCACCAGTTGACTGAAGACTTGATTATTGGTATATCGATCGGTCCAGCACGGATTGAAATAGGAGCCGGTTCGACAGGAAGCTTTTGAAAACACAGTGCACCCAAGTAAATAAGGAACGAGATGAATACAGAGGTTAAACGAGCATCCCACACCCAAAAGGTGCCCCACATAGGTCTTCCCCGAAACCCCCCAGTAACTAAGGTAAACAACGTAGAAAAAGCACCCATTTCTGTACCGGTTCCGGAAGAGCGAAGAAAAAAGGGATGTTTTGTTAATAGGAACAAGAAAGTGTTTATAGCCGTAACGATATAAACAAGAATACTCATCCGAGCCGCAGGAACATGTACATACGGAATACGAGAATTTCCACCTTGTTGAAGATCTAGTGGTGCTACCCGAAGACTTAAATGAATAGCCATCGCTGTTAAGAACAACCGAGATCCAATGAGAATTTGCGTGTAGCTTCGGGTCTTTGACATCAAAAAAGAAGGTTGTAATAACGAAACGGACATGTGAGAATTTGGTCCTAGCTAGTGGAACAAGAAAGACATGGATCTATATTCAATACGCAATCAAAGGATTGACCCACCCAAAAATCGAAGAATTCCCCTTGCTTTGTTTTCGCTCCGCTCGTGCGCGGCATTCCTTGCTCGCGGAGCGGCATACCGAAAAAAGAAAGGTTTTGGTATTACTTCTCGAGCTCCCCAGCCCAGCGTTAAAAAAAGAGATTCAAATTTCGAATCTCTCTTAAAACCCTATTATAGGGAACGCTTTGCCGAGTTCCATTCCGCTCGATTTGAGCCCCATACGCCATAAGGGTCCGCTCCGAAAGCGCGACCGCCCTAGTAGGATGATTAAAGAGTATCCCACGTAGCTCGTGTCGATTCGCTAAAACACGAACCGGGCAATAGCCATCGCCCACCAAAGCCGCCTCTATCCTTTGTTCGAGCAGCATTTGCTGCTCGAGGATGCTCAGGAATTCGCGGAGGTGCCCCGCGTCGTGTTTACCAATGAAATAAACACTTAAGCGACGGCTTAGTTCCCCCCTCCGATCGGTTTCCGACATTAGGGGCCTGTCTAACCATGGAACTTCTGGC
>NW_026775589.1:77500-80000 GCF_030987335.1 Cornus florida | reverse complement strand
CCCAGTCATGCAAACCCGAATCTAGCCCCCCGACCAAATATATGTCTTTGCGGATCAACAAAACTGAATATACAATAGGTAAAACAACCAAACTTGCCCCGCCTTGCGTTTTCACAAGCGGATGGGAATTCTTGCTCTATGTTCCCAGTGCAGATTGATAGAAAGGGCTGGAAAGCGCCTACACCTAATGTAAATCCGCAGGCCACTTCCTCAAGAAAGGGGCAAAAGATTTGAGGTTCCTATCCTAAATGGTCACACAGGAAAGCCAAAGCTTCCCACTAACTCATCAGCTGGAAGCACACGGGAAGGAAGGGGATTCAAATAGGCGCTTTTTCACCTTGCTTTCTCTTTTCTGAAGGCTCCAAGCCCCCGATAAGAGGCTTGCCCCTTAGAAACTCTCTGGTCGGCGCCCTCGCCCTCCGGCCGAGCTGCTTAAGAAAGAGCCCTTGCCCTCACCGCCGGATCCACCTTTGAGGAAAATGTGGAATATCCTCTTTATCTAATCGAATAAACTTTCCATTCAATGCCCATTTGCGTGACCTTAAAGGAACGCTATACCCCCTTGTTGATGGATGGACTCTCTTTTCTTCAATCGTCCGTTTTCAAGATGGAAAACGTCCTACGAATCGCTATCAATCTCCGATTCCCGAAGCATCCCCTATTCTTGGTTTTCTCCTCTGTTTTGTTTCCGGAAGTGAGAATGATGTCGCTCTAAGGCAAGCTCCTTCAGAAGAGAAGTCAGTTTCGGAATGTTCGACTTCGAAACTTCTCTCCTAGGTCAGTCACTCATCCAATAGTTCTTTTTCTTTTCCTCAAGCACCGCTCATTCACTCAAGCTCACTCACTAGCCCCAAGTATCATAGCTCAGGAGCCGACCCATGCGTAGTGGGCATACTGCGCCTTTTCCACTCCCATACTATGACCGGGATCCCCCATATCATTAGCCTGCACCCGAAGCATCGATGAAAGAAAAAGAGACGAAGAAGATGATGCGAACAATGACTACCGAAAACAAAATCATTCCTAGCTTGGCTTGCTATAGAGTGAATAAAGAGGGACTGCTGGAAGAAGATTCTACTATGACATTATATTCCTGGCTATTCGCAGGCTGTAGCTCCTAAGCTTGAACCAGATGATGCAGATACGCCGATCCATTCCTCTATCCATTAGTCGATGAGTCAGATTCGCCGATCAATTCACTGAAAAAAGGAAATAACAGCTTCCCTGAATATACTCCATATCCTTTCGTTCAGAAGGCATTTATGATAGTGGGATTAAGCTTCTCGTTCGTATCCCATTGAGCAGGATGTGTGAAAGTTGAGAACTCCATTTTCACTAAGAATAGGCTCTTCAAACATCGAAAACTCCTTTGCTTGTGTTGATGTTAGTTCTGAGGTTCGGTACGGTGATGGGTATGAATTAGGTGTGAGCTCTTATTCCGTATCTCTTATTTGTAGTAACCATTTGGCCTCATCTGCTTCCTCAAAGAAAGAAGTCTAGCATGTCCGATACGCTCATTGAGTGGTCGAAAGAAGCCAAAGGCTGACCAGTGGAGGGGAGTTGAAGCGATAGGCGGGTCGGTTCCGTAAGAATTGAGAAAGAATTGATTGATTCAAATGATGAAATTCTGGAAAAGGTAGCCGGGGGAACCCTGCTGCTGGAGCAAACTATTGCTTTTGAAGTTCATTCCCTTATGGTTCAAAGGTCCCACAGGTAGCTCTATCTACTGGCCTGGGTCAAAACGAATCGCTAGCCCGAGGGGAGGACCATTAGAGGGACTACCAAGTATAGGATTAGGAAGGCTTGGCTTGAAAGAAGAAGCAACAGTTCAGTAGTGACTTCCTTCGTCTATCAGGCCGGGAAAGGACTAGATATGAGAATGCTTCTGTTATTGGGGGAGCCTTTGCGCTTGACTTTGACCGATCCAAGAGCTTAGGACCACTCTCCTTATATGCAACCCGAAAAGGGGAAGGCTTGAAAAGTGGCAGCCCTATTTCTCCTCGTGAGTTAACTTCGTTGCTTGTTGGTATGGGAATGGAGTGTTGTCCTCTTTGTTTTAGTCTGATGGGGGGAGCCCGAAGTCCGTCTCCTGCGTGTGTTTTCTAGTCCCGAGGCACCCTTCCCCGTCGGAACATCCATATATTCTTCAGATCCCAGGTTGACTTTATAGGAACCTCATACATTACACGGTACCGCATAACTGACATCACCACAAGCAAAAGACTCGGATTTCTTAGATTGACCATCTATACGCGACTGAAGTTTTTCTCTTTTCTTTCTTCTAATCTTTATTTCCTTATATAGATCTTTTGATAATCTTTTCACTCCATTCTCTTTCTTCCTTTTCTTTTTTCCTATTTTCTTTCTTTTTCTTGCTTGTCAATCCTCTTTTCTCCCTATCTTTGTCTCGTTTCTCTCTCCTTCTTCCTCTTTCTTTTCTCTTTTTCTAGATTTCTTTTGTTGTTCCGTGTCCCTTCTCATACTCTCTTCAAGAATGCAT
>NW_026775589.1:70000-72500 GCF_030987335.1 Cornus florida | reverse complement strand
AGTCCAGAAGACCCGCCTTGTCGGATCGTTTGAACCCGGGGAGATCTCAATCAAATAAAGGATTTCAGAGCTAGCTTAAATAATATAAAAAAGGCCGGTTCTCTCTTTTATGCATTGACCTTTCTCTCGCGATCGGAACGGTCGATCGCCTATCTATAGATCTATAGTAGGGCGTTCCCGCAACCGGAAGAGAGCTAAAAAGTACTCAACCTTTAGATTAGAGTAGAGCTCGGCCGACATCTAGTTCTAGCCATATCGAGAGCCAATCTTTTTCATTCATTCTCGGACCAAACCCAGTTAGTAGGGTTCCTTGTCTTCCTTCGGACTAAAGCCCGCTTTCAATTATCTAGTTTATAGATAGGGGGCACCCGAGCAAGAAAAACCCATTTTTGAACCGGGGAGGAGGTCGAGTTCTCTCTTATCTTATATACATAGTCACAACATTCACTGAAGATGTTGCTTTCAAGGTCGAGGACAGAACGCCGGAAGGGGAGCGGTTCCACACGTTCCACTATTTGCTGCGGCACACACGGACTCTCTGCAACCAATCAATATCTGAGTTAGGCCGGGGTGGGAAGGATAGTTTCATTTGTACATAGTGAGTCTCACGCACGATCTCCGGGGAATGTACACGGTCGAGCGATCCAATATGGAAATGCCAAGAAGGTGGCTTGGGAAGGTGGAACATATCGTTTGTTCATCGTGAAGGCCTACTACGTAAGGTCCATAAAAGAAAAAGATTTTGCACCTCAAAGTAGAGATTCGTGGTTAAGGTTTCGGACGACACGTACAGAAGAGATAGTTCCTCTTGCTCGTAAGAATTGGTTTCGTAATAGGTAGACCTTTTGCTTGCCCCGGCCGGGTCAATGCTAGGATCGATCTTTTCCCTGAATACACCAAGAATCTTGATTTGCTTTTTTTTTTAGTTCTAGGATCTCCACGGGTTGCCCTGTAGTTATGGCCCCAAAAGCGCTGCTAGCTAGTCAAGGGCGCTTTCTGACTTTGATTTCACCTTGAATCTGCTGGCCCATATCGATAGAAAGCAAGGGGGTCAGTTCTAGGAACACCCTTAACCGAAGGACACTCACCTTCGGGACCTAGGGAACGAAAAAACTATATGTTGCTTTTTCGCCTATTCCGCCAAACCCAACGAAATGAGACATCCTAGGTTCTTATTGCTTTTCTAACCCCAACCCCATCTCTTTGCCTTTCTGCTGTTGCTAGAACCATCTGAGTGTGTAGCCTAAGATAGGTGGTCTGCTTGCTTGCCAACTTTTCTAAGTCGAAGACATTCCACGACAGGCGGGTCTCCCCTCCCATCTTTCTCTGGGTCAAGTGAAGACAAAGAACAATTCGAGCCAGGAAAGACACATCATTATATGGGGCAGACTTCAGAACATCCTCCGAAGTGGTTCATTTCATTTTCGTTTCGAAGAAAATCTTTCCTTTCAATATGAAATAAAAGGCTACTTCGCGTACGGGGTTAATCCACCAAGAGGACTTCGTTCCTCGAAGACTTCCATCTGCGCTTGATCCGGCAACAGTCCGTTCTTTCTTTCTTCGTTTTATTCAAGAGAAATGCAATCCAATATTCACCCCAATTCAGGTAGCGGAACCCCGACCCATGCTTGGCCGAAAGGGTATCACACTACACTAGAGTTTGAACTTTTACAATCCGTTGAGCGGCTGCATCACTGCAAGTTGGATAGCGTGTTTGGGTAAAAGGGGCAGGAGCAGACAGACTGCCCCCATTAAGTGAAGGAAATTCTTGAAAAAAGGGGAAAGCTAGAAAAGTCAATCCGGAAACTCCTCTAGTGGTTCCATCATTGGGCAGGTCGAAGGGTGTTTCATAATTGAGTTATACTAATAATAAAAGCTTTCTGTGCTGAAGTTTCCGGTGGTGGAACGAAGTGCTGCAAGACAGGAAGAAAATGTATCCACTAATTGAAAGAAATCTTCTTTTGTTCGGTGCCTATGGTATTAGCTGTTTTGACGGAGTTTTCTATTGGAAATCGTCTCCTAGGTGACCGCCAAAATAGAGAATTCCAAAAGAACTGGGTTATAGCGAAGGGAAAGCGTGACGTTCGCTTTCCGTAGTCAGTCTTTGTGTTTCAGAAGTTTCGGCTTGCGAGGCATCTCTCCATTTGAGACTTGCCCGGTCGCTTTCAAAAAATAGTACAGGATCCTCTTTTTCAAGAGTGAGAGATAGGAACGAAGTCCTTTTATTCAATTCCTTGATCATGTGGTCTTGTTCAATCAGGCTAGATCTCAATTCCACAGTCTAAGTACGAATCTTGGTCCGTTGAAGAGCTATTGCTACTGGCAGACACTTCTCCTTGTCCAACCACATTCCCTGCCGGCGATATCTACCATACCATAGGACTAACAAGAAAGAACCACTTCTACCTTTACGCGCAGACGAGATCAAAGACTACCTCTCACCTAGCCCGAAGAGAGGAATTCCTTAAGATGATTGCAGATTTCTCTCCTAGAATGATGT
>NW_026775589.1:42500-45000 GCF_030987335.1 Cornus florida | reverse complement strand
CTCGTGTGCGATTTTCTTCAAAAAATCTTTATTATCCGGATGAGCTTGTTTGCTTTCCATTTCTTGGTTTGGTATCTTTTGTAGCTGGTGCCCTTCCTTGCAAAACTTTGTGAATCCATATCTATTTACGAACGAAAACTTGTTGGATAAAGAAAACATTCCCCCCATGCTTACGTTCCCTCTTGATTCTTGAAAAGTGAAGAATGGGCCTTAGCCGGCGGCGACCGGCTCAGAGCGAGCCGCAGCTCTTCGTGCTCTGAGCTCATTGTTAGAAGAAATAAGGCTAGGTTAGTTGCCCAAGGTAAGAATAGGGTGACGCTATAAAGGAAATTTCCCAATGTGAGAAAAGTTGTAACCTCAGGCAAGCTTAATAGTGCTCTACTCGGAACAAGAAGCATATTTAGATTATAAAACAAGTCTGAATCAACTTGAAATGGGATACGAAATATGGTCAAATAGTACAGCAACTTCTTCAAAGAAATGCAAGAAGATTAGGGATAAGAGAAAGCAAAGGGGAAATGGGCTCAAAGAAAAGAACGATGTTTCATTCTTTTGAACTTGAGGTGAAGCTACGTGATAAGGGCCTCTTTTGGTCAGATTGGCGAAGCAGCTGGCCAAGATCATTTAAGGATCAAGCTATTCCCACACTCTCTAACTTGGTGTATCAAGCGAAAACCCTGTGCCAACTAGCCTAGGAGGAGTATCCAGTCTTATAGGCTTAGGTCTCACCGAGGCTCTTTGCCTCGAGTGTCTGTTGCTCTGCTCTGTGTTGCTATTGTTTCTAAAACGTAGCCCAGAAGTTCGAGCTTTCGTTCCCTTTCTAAAAGTAGCAAAGGTCTCTAGCCTCTTCTCTAAGTTATTGCTAGCTGCCGATTCCCTTTCTATCTCAAGAGAGAAAGATATATACTATAGAAAGATATCCAATGGAGCCTTTCTTTGCTTTGCTACGCGTTAGCACATTCTTCGCGGGAGTGCTATATTCCTTGTTTAGGTCTTGCTTCTTTCCTTTTGTCTTAGGCTTTCGAGCACTCTGAATCTGTTCACTGGGGTAGTCATCCCAATCTGCATCGCCATCCTCTGATCGAGGCTACCTAGGCTATACGAGCGAAGGAAGTCACTACCGAACGCAATGGGTCTGTCCGCAGCGCAAGTCACTCCCTAACACCGTAACCTCCCTGCCTTGTCTGTAGGTTCTCCCATTAGAACCCTTAGTCATTCTGTTCCTTATTTCCGCACATGAAGCTAGTCATCAGTCTCTTCCTAACCATCACCTATTCCTCCTTTCAACCGATGAGAAAAGGAAGTGCATGATGTCATCTTGTGTATTCTTTTTGACCAGCTTAGGATAAGGGCGGTTTGGAACCCCAGGGTAAGGTGTGAGATACTACCAAGGAACAAACCCACCAATTTTTATGCAAATAAGAAAGACACTGAAACAAAGAAGGTTTGGAATACCCAACGAGGGTAGACCCTGTGATTCATTTCCTAACTGACGCCCTTGAACTTCTTTCGGCTCCACCTCCCTTGGCTCATGGTCGGTGTTTGCAGATCAAGTTTTCACGGACATAGGTAGTAACTACAGGGCACAATCTTAGACACCGCCCTCGCCCTCCGCTTTCTATCTAGAAGCACTCCGCTGCGCTCTCCGGACACTAAGGGTTTCAAAAATGAAGATCTAGTATTTCCGTAGAGATTCGGCGTCGAAGTAGACTGAAGACGCTAGAATCAAAGTCAAGGGCGCTATCCCCAAAGGAATAAGGGGCCAGGCCGGAAAGAGATAGCTCGACGGCACCCAACAAGAACTTCAGCACCTGGATCATCCCCGAACTGACAAGGAACTGACAAGGTAGAAACCACAGGTTCCGAATTGTTTGAAATTGGTGTGGCGATCTGCCGGGGGGAAGCGAGAAGCAAGGGGTACTTGAAAAGCAGACTCCCGCCTTCCTTGAAATGAATTCGATGGACGTTTTCGTGCTTTCAAACCTGCTTGGCCAGATCTTGTGTCAAAACAAGATCTTCCTCCTTCGTCAAGCTGTAAAAGCGCCGGTGTTGTCGACACTTATTGGTTTTGGGCTTTGACAAGACTTCTTCGCCACGTACGTGGCGAAGAATTTCAATTCATTGGCGGGGAAGATTCTTGAATCGGATTCTACGTCTAAATAATAGAATTCTACGTTTAGTACCTGCAAGAGGAGATGTTAACAAACTTCAGGTTCCAAGTGCATCCAGCAGGAATCGAACCTACGATCAAAAAAGGCTTTCACCATTCAGCCATGGATGCAAGAGACTCAGCGAGTGAACTAGGTTTTTTCTCGAGCTTCTATTTCTTCCGTTAAAGGAGATTCGAGAAAAGATGGAATCGGAAGACGTGTTTCCAGAACGAACAAGATACGGGTTGAGAAGGGGGAGTTAGCAAAGTTAGACAAGATTGGAATGGGCATAGGAACATGTATTGATGTACCAGATTGGCTAATGCTCCCAGGTTGATGCGATGTATTCC
>NW_026775589.1:35000-37500 GCF_030987335.1 Cornus florida | reverse complement strand
GCAAACCACTTTTCATTCCAGGAGTTCTAACATTGACTGAGCTCAGATAAGTTCTATAGTTTTTTTGTCGTCTCTTTACCCTTGTTGAGCTTCAAGTTCCAAATCCGTCGTCGTAGCGAAGGAGTTGACGAGTTGGATAGACCAACTTATAGATAGCTTTCTTTGTGTGCGGTCAAAGCATGTAATACGTTTGAAAAGGTGGTGCGTCTGGTGGTGACAGGAGATGCTGTAGGACTGACAATATCTTCGTTGTCATCTTCATGTCCATGGAAATCGGCCTTGAGATCATCCAAAGAAAGAGCAGCAAAGAAACCAGAAAACGATTCATTTGGAAGCATTCGACAAAAGAAAGGCCAACTTCGGGTTTAAGGCACCTCTAGGTAAATTCCTTATCTAGCTGTTGTTTTGACGAAATCTCTTTCCCCATGGAAAGGTGAAAGTCCAAGCTCTAGATCTCGGTGGATGCAAGTGACTTGGATACCGAGCTCCCAATTGAATATCTGCTCTGAAATGCCTCTTGGCGTCATCAAGCGTTGTACGCAAGACAGTTAGCGAATCCCCCCTATACACATAAAGTGATGCAGAAAGGCGGATCCGGAATAGGCTCTCTCCTGCTGTTCATTTGCGCTTTTCTTTCTTCATTTCCGAAACTCTTTATATAGGAGGATAGTTCGAATAAGGCAACGACCCTCTTTCTTCGAACTAAAGGTCAGGTCAGTATGTTCCTGGCCCTTTGCTATGAACCCCTACTAATAAAATAGGACTATTTCATTAATAAACTGCGCTTTCTTTACCTGAATAAAGAGATGATTCTAAAACTGACTGCCAAGATTCGATTGAATTTCCACTTTCATTCTCCTGCCCGACTCCCTCAACCGGATAGGCCTCATCGAGAATTCTCATATAATAATAGGTGAGAGCATCTGGTATCCTGAGACTACAGACTTGCATTCGACTCAATAGCCAAAGGGTTTTTCAAGTTAATGCTGATCGATACGAGAGAAAGTCAAGGCCCACATATCCTACGTGACTGTCTGACGAGCAGATTCACCCTCTGGCCCCGCCCCCGTATTCAGATCTAAACCGAAGCGTATACCCCAGTCATGCAAACCCGAATCTAGCCCCCCGACCAAATATATGTCTTTGCGGATCAACAAAACTGAATATACAATAGGTAAAACAACCAAACTTGCCCCGCCTTGCGTTTTCACAAGCGGATGGGAATTCTTGCTCTATGTTCCCAGTGCAGATTGATAGAAAGGGCTGGAAAGCGCCTACACCTAATGTAAATCCGCAGGCCACTTCCTCAAGAAAGGGGCAAAAGATTTGAGGTTCCTATCCTAAATGGTCACACAGGAAAGCCAAAGCTTCCCACTAACTCATCAGCTGGAAGCACACGGGAAGGAAGGGGATTCAAATAGGCGCTTTTTCACCTTGCTTTCTCTTTTCTGAAGGCTCCAAGCCCCCGATAAGAGGCTTGCCCCTTAGAAACTCTCTGGTCGGCGCCCTCGCCCTCCGGCCGAGCTGCTTAAGAAAGAGCCCTTGCCCTCACCGCCGGATCCACCTTTGAGGAAAATGTGGAATATCCTCTTTATCTAATCGAATAAACTTTCCATTCAATGCCCATTTGCGTGACCTTAAAGGAACGCTATACCCCCTTGTTGATGGATGGACTCTCTTTTCTTCAATCGTCCGTTTTCAAGATGGAAAACGTCCTACGAATCGCTATCAATCTCCGATTCCCGAAGCATCCCCTATTCTTGGTTTTCTCCTCTGTTTTGTTTCCGGAAGTGAGAATGATGTCGCTCTAAGGCAAGCTCCTTCAGAAGAGAAGTCAGTTTCGGAATGTTCGACTTCGAAACTTCTCTCCTAGGTCAGTCACTCATCCAATAGTTCTTTTTCTTTTCCTCAAGCACCGCTCATTCACTCAAGCTCACTCACTAGCCCCAAGTATCATAGCTCAGGAGCCGACCCATGCGTAGTGGGCATACTGCGCCTTTTCCACTCCCATACTATGACCGGGATCCCCCATATCATTAGCCTGCACCCGAAGCATCGATGAAAGAAAAAGAGACGAAGAAGATGATGCGAACAATGACTACCGAAAACAAAATCATTCCTAGCTTGGCTTGCTATAGAGTGAATAAAGAGGGACTGCTGGAAGAAGATTCTACTATGACATTATATTCCTGGCTATTCGCAGGCTGTAGCTCCTAAGCTTGAACCAGATGATGCAGATACGCCGATCCATTCCTCTATCCATTAGTCGATGAGTCAGATTCGCCGATCAATTCACTGAAAAAAGGAAATAACAGCTTCCCTGAATATACTCCATATCCTTTCGTTCAGAAGGCATTTATGATAGTGGGATTAAGCTTCTCGTTCGTATCCCATTGAGCAGGATGTGTGAAAGTTGAGAACTCCATTTTCACTAAGAATAGGCTCTTCAAACATCGAAAACTCCTTTGCTTGTGTTGATGTTAGTTCTGAGGTTCGGTAC
>NW_026775589.1:27500-30000 GCF_030987335.1 Cornus florida | reverse complement strand
CGGCACGAGGGAACGGCAGGAAAAGGCGTTAGATAGAGAAGCTTCAGGTGCCCCTATATTTACGGCAGGACGATGGGATTCGAACCCATCCACACGCCCAACGGCCTTACTCCGCCAACCTGGGTTGGGTGTCTAAAGCTGCTTTAAGATGGGAAGTCTCCTTCATTCCAAAAAACCGCGGGATTCTTTCATAGCTCTCAACTGAACGGAAGTTTCACATTGGGCTTTAGAATCCCTTCCACGTCTCGCCTGCCAGTGCCCTTTTGATTCGTTTGCTCTTTTCGTTCCGCATGTGGTAGTCTCCCATCCGGACTTCTCTCCTGTTCACAGACAAGATCTATTGAATTCGGGACGCTCCGTCGAATCGTACTAACGCTTCGCTTGAACGGCCTCAACTGAAGGAAGAGATGAAAGAAAAATGCCCGGAAACGTTGGTTTTGTCCGTGTGGGTAACTGCCCGTTTGGGTGGGAACATAGCATATTCATATAGGCGGCGGAAAGAGGTTGAAGAAAGAATAGGCAAATCCCTGGGTTGCCCGGTAAGAATGTGGGGAAGAACCAAAACAGAATGGTTTTTCCGACTCAAAACAAAGGGAGGGCGCCTACAACTACTAAAATCCCGGTTGTTGCAAGAGTTGCGAACAAAATATATGCAAAAGGAAGACTTCGAAGGATTTTGTTTGGCTCAGAAAAAGTATGCTTAGGCAGTTCCCTCGCTGAGCATAGCATCATGAAGATGAATTCGTATCTTTTTTAAACCTATCGTTTTTCCTAAATCTGTCTACTCGAACAATCATGAACACCATGGTTTGGAGATCTTTCATGAAAACAGATTCAAATCCAAATGGAGACGCCGCTAGGTCTCTGATTAGGCGTATAGATCTCAGCAACCTTTCCCACATCTTTTGATATTAATACATTTATTATAGAGAGGGGGCCTGTGCTTCGCTATTCGCCCCGGCAGTTCGATCGAGATCTCTTAATCAGGTTTGAGGATCCCCGGTTCTAACTCAATAGTGGGGTTGGTATCCATATCTAGGAATAAGTACCGCAGGAATTAGTTCTTTACTAGCCAGGGGCTTGGAACGAAGGGTAAAGTCCAGAAGACCCGCCTTGTCGGATCGTTTGAACCCGGGGAGATCTCAATCAAATAAAGGATTTCAGAGCTAGCTTAAATAATATAAAAAAGGCCGGTTCTCTCTTTTATGCATTGACCTTTCTCTCGCGATCGGAACGGTCGATCGCCTATCTATAGATCTATAGTAGGGCGTTCCCGCAACCGGAAGAGAGCTAAAAAGTACTCAACCTTTAGATTAGAGTAGAGCTCGGCCGACATCTAGTTCTAGCCATATCGAGAGCCAATCTTTTTCATTCATTCTCGGACCAAACCCAGTTAGTAGGGTTCCTTGTCTTCCTTCGGACTAAAGCCCGCTTTCAATTATCTAGTTTATAGATAGGGGGCACCCGAGCAAGAAAAACCCATTTTTGAACCGGGGAGGAGGTCGAGTTCTCTCTTATCTTATATACATAGTCACAACATTCACTGAAGATGTTGCTTTCAAGGTCGAGGACAGAACGCCGGAAGGGGAGCGGTTCCACACGTTCCACTATTTGCTGCGGCACACACGGACTCTCTGCAACCAATCAATATCTGAGTTAGGCCGGGGTGGGAAGGATAGTTTCATTTGTACATAGTGAGTCTCACGCACGATCTCCGGGGAATGTACACGGTCGAGCGATCCAATATGGAAATGCCAAGAAGGTGGCTTGGGAAGGTGGAACATATCGTTTGTTCATCGTGAAGGCCTACTACGTAAGGTCCATAAAAGAAAAAGATTTTGCACCTCAAAGTAGAGATTCGTGGTTAAGGTTTCGGACGACACGTACAGAAGAGATAGTTCCTCTTGCTCGTAAGAATTGGTTTCGTAATAGGTAGACCTTTTGCTTGCCCCGGCCGGGTCAATGCTAGGATCGATCTTTTCCCTGAATACACCAAGAATCTTGATTTGCTTTTTTTTTTAGTTCTAGGATCTCCACGGGTTGCCCTGTAGTTATGGCCCCAAAAGCGCTGCTAGCTAGTCAAGGGCGCTTTCTGACTTTGATTTCACCTTGAATCTGCTGGCCCATATCGATAGAAAGCAAGGGGGTCAGTTCTAGGAACACCCTTAACCGAAGGACACTCACCTTCGGGACCTAGGGAACGAAAAAACTATATGTTGCTTTTTCGCCTATTCCGCCAAACCCAACGAAATGAGACATCCTAGGTTCTTATTGCTTTTCTAACCCCAACCCCATCTCTTTGCCTTTCTGCTGTTGCTAGAACCATCTGAGTGTGTAGCCTAAGATAGGTGGTCTGCTTGCTTGCCAACTTTTCTAAGTCGAAGACATTCCACGACAGGCGGGTCTCCCCTCCCATCTTTCTCTGGGTCAAGTGAAGACAAAGAACAATTCGAGCCAGGAAAGACACATCATTATATGGGGCAGACTTCAGAACATCCTC
>NW_026775589.1:0-2500 GCF_030987335.1 Cornus florida | reverse complement strand
ATGAGCGGATTAGAATTAGCAGTATTCTATGAGATCCGATAGTATGGTAGAAATAAATATACGAATATTTATTTCTACCATATACTATCTATTAGTGTTATTGTAGTGTATAAAGTCGTACTCTATAATAAAGATAGGGGCTTAATATAGATCAATCTACAATACTCTTCATATATGTAGATTCCAATTCCATATATGGAATTGATATCTACATAGTACCCAATTCTATTTCTTTGGTACATCTATTTGTTCCGATCAATCTAAGATAATCGAAAGGCAACTCTTATTCTTATGGTTCTAATTCCTAGATTTTTGATTATTTCCAACATGAATCCCAATTTGTTTTTAGCATTACGAAGAAGTAATTGATTAAGCCATTGACAAGAGTTCTATGGAAACTTCTTCGGATTTCGAAAAGTAGTAGTAAACCTCGCCGATTTTTAACGCTTGAACCATGATATGAAATAAGTCGATAAAACAGAAATTCAATTTCTAAAATAATAAAACAAGGGGTAAGTGCGCACAATATGTGATTCGCCCAGAGCAAGATCTTAGTATGCATAATATCTTGCTTCCGGGATAGTCTTATAGTACAAGATAGAAATAGGTCAATATAGACCAAGCTGAACGAGAATGGGAATAGAAGCTCTTTCGATCCAAACAAATGGAAGGACAAGCCAAGCGTAATGGCGTAAGTGCCTGCGCTTGCTGCTGCACTGGAGCAGGCAGAGAATGAGCCGCAGAATCTGAACTCTGCTCAGACAAGGTTTGATTCGATACATTACTGAGTTTCCCGCCATTCTTCCTGCTGAGGCACGCCTAACACCACGGAAGAGACAGCAATCGATCGTTGAGGGCAGCCATTCTATGAGCGAAAACACTTGATCCAATAGTTCAGATGCAAGTAGGCAAGAGATCCTACTCTGAAACATTCCAAAATGAGGCACAGAGTACAGGGCTACGGGAAGGATGCATTTGTAACGACCTCGCAAAAAGGTCAGCGCAAAGCAGGGAGTCCCAAAAGATAGAAATACAAGAGAGATTTCGGAAGTCGGGGGTGAACGAAATCTCTGGTTTGTCGCCCTACTATCTGACTCTCGTGTGCGATTTTCTTCAAAAAATCTTTATTATCCGGATGAGCTTGTTTGCTTTCCATTTCTTGGTTTGGTATCTTTTGTAGCTGGTGCCCTTCCTTGCAAAACTTTGTGAATCCATATCTATTTACGAACGAAAACTTGTTGGATAAAGAAAACATTCCCCCCATGCTTACGTTCCCTCTTGATTCTTGAAAAGTGAAGAATGGGCCTTAGCCGGCGGCGACCGGCTCAGAGCGAGCCGCAGCTCTTCGTGCTCTGAGCTCATTGTTAGAAGAAATAAGGCTAGGTTAGTTGCCCAAGGTAAGAATAGGGTGACGCTATAAAGGAAATTTCCCAATGTGAGAAAAGTTGTAACCTCAGGCAAGCTTAATAGTGCTCTACTCGGAACAAGAAGCATATTTAGATTATAAAACAAGTCTGAATCAACTTGAAATGGGATACGAAATATGGTCAAATAGTACAGCAACTTCTTCAAAGAAATGCAAGAAGATTAGGGATAAGAGAAAGCAAAGGGGAAATGGGCTCAAAGAAAAGAACGATGTTTCATTCTTTTGAACTTGAGGTGAAGCTACGTGATAAGGGCCTCTTTTGGTCAGATTGGCGAAGCAGCTGGCCAAGATCATTTAAGGATCAAGCTATTCCCACACTCTCTAACTTGGTGTATCAAGCGAAAACCCTGTGCCAACTAGCCTAGGAGGAGTATCCAGTCTTATAGGCTTAGGTCTCACCGAGGCTCTTTGCCTCGAGTGTCTGTTGCTCTGCTCTGTGTTGCTATTGTTTCTAAAACGTAGCCCAGAAGTTCGAGCTTTCGTTCCCTTTCTAAAAGTAGCAAAGGTCTCTAGCCTCTTCTCTAAGTTATTGCTAGCTGCCGATTCCCTTTCTATCTCAAGAGAGAAAGATATATACTATAGAAAGATATCCAATGGAGCCTTTCTTTGCTTTGCTACGCGTTAGCACATTCTTCGCGGGAGTGCTATATTCCTTGTTTAGGTCTTGCTTCTTTCCTTTTGTCTTAGGCTTTCGAGCACTCTGAATCTGTTCACTGGGGTAGTCATCCCAATCTGCATCGCCATCCTCTGATCGAGGCTACCTAGGCTATACGAGCGAAGGAAGTCACTACCGAACGCAATGGGTCTGTCCGCAGCGCAAGTCACTCCCTAACACCGTAACCTCCCTGCCTTGTCTGTAGGTTCTCCCATTAGAACCCTTAGTCATTCTGTTCCTTATTTCCGCACATGAAGCTAGTCATCAGTCTCTTCCTAACCATCACCTATTCCTCCTTTCAACCGATGAGAAAAGGAAGTGCATGATGTCATCTTGTGTATTCTTTTTGACCAGCTTAGGATAAGGGCGGTTTGGAACCCCAGGGTAAGGTGTGAGATACTACCAAGGAACAAACCCAC
>NW_026775588.1:47273-90570 GCF_030987335.1 Cornus florida | reverse complement strand
TCTTCTATGAATTTAGATGTACCGTCTATGCTTTTGCAAATCTCTTCAACCATCTTTTCTAATGGCACACTCTTTTCATTGAGCACATTAATTATTCTGGTACCCACCATTTCAACTGCTTCCACTGAATCAATACCCTTCACTGCGTTGAAGCTCAACGAATTGAAGAATTCATACTTACTCTTCTCATGAGATTGGAGTTCATTTCTCAATAAAACATTCTCTTGCTTCAAAGTATTAACTCTGTCAACATGGATTTGCAAATTCTGGCCTTTTAAGCATAACTCCTCTGTAATGACAGATTGAGAAAGTCGGAGTTCAGTCAACTCTGCATTTACCATGTCCAGATGAGCCTGCAAACTGCCAGTGCAAGTCTCTAAGGAAGAAATTTTCTCTTGCAACCTCCGGTTTTCCATATCAAATACATCTATATGACTTAAAGATGATTCGCATTCAGATTTTTTCTCCTCCAAATCTTGAAAAACTCTAAAATAGTCTTCCTTCAATTTCTTTACCTCGCTTTTTATTGACTCATTCTCCTCCTCAAGGTAGTTCATTTTGCTTAGCTCCGCATCTTTCATCTCCAACTCAGCTTGAAGTTTGCATGACGATGCTTCCAGCAAGCATTTGTCATTATGCAACATTTGCTTTTGGAGATCAAGGTCAGAGATATGGCTAGAAGAAATTTCTAGAGCCCTTTCCTTTGTCTTAATCTCTTCTATTAACTTTTCACAGTCAGCTTCAAGTTTTTTAACCTGGGATGACAGTCTCATCTTTTCCTCTATCACTTCACCAAGTTCACTTTGCAAGTGATCATTTGAACATGAAACATCCTTCAACAACTGAATATCTTGTTCAAGAGTCTTGTTAACTTTATCCATATGTGTAATTCTTGAATTGCTTTCATTGAGCTTTGACAACAACTCCTGCCTCTCCCTTTGTGCTTCTTGAACTTCTTTTTGTAGAATAACAACCTCAACTTCCTCATCCATCATGATCCATCTTTCTATCTCTGCGTCCATGGTGAGAAAAATAATCTCTTTCTTAAAGTTCTCAAGGACCATACAACAACTGGTTTGCTCCTCTTCCATACTAGCTTTTTGGACTTCCACTTGGTTTAACTCTGACGCCAAGATAAGCAATTCAAAATCCTTTGCAGACAGGTCAATCATGAAATTCTCCTCCTGAGATTTCAAGACTTCCTCTTTATCCTTCAGCAATTTTTCTTGATTTAAAATGGGTCCCAAAACATTTCTGTTACTCATGTCCAACTCCTTAGTCAGAACAGAAAGCTCAGATCCCATATTGTTAGCCCTTTGCAACATTAGCTCCTCTTGAAGCTGTAAATTCAATATTTTCTTCTCAAAAGTGGTTAGCTTGATACTAAGCTCCCCAGTTTCATCTTCTTTCCTTGCAATGCGATCGAAACTATTCTTAATATCTGCCAGTAATTTCCCCTTGAGGATTCTACACATTTCAAGCTCATTTCTCGATTTGAAATTGTGCTCTCTCAACTCAGATATAACAGAGGCTGATTCACAGAGCCCGTGATGAAGCAAACCATTTTCTGCATTCAACCCTGTAACTGTTTCCAACAGGATTCCCATGTGACAAAGGTGTAGCACAGACACAGCACAATCCTTTACAATTATCTCAGACCAAATGTCCTCAAGCCATGAACGCATTAACATTGTTGAGTCTTGAAGTTGAGACTTCATGCAGATGAAATCAGAGGCTATAGACAAAGAGTCTTCCTTGAAAGTTGTCTGGACCTGTCCGACTATACTCTCCAGTTCTAGAACCAGCCTCCTCATTTCCATCATATCTGAAGCAAACTGATCTTCAAGGTTTTTGTAATGCGAATCCTGCAGATCCTTGGCGGATTGCAAACTTTGAACCTCATTGATTAGTATATTTTTCTCGTTGATTATGGAGTCCTCCATTTTCTTCAGCCCTTCAATCTCAAGCTTCAGGGTTTCATTACTTATCACCAACTCATTTATCATGATATCTGCTTCTTTCATGGTATCTTGGGCCTCTTCAAATTGAGAAAGAATACAAGAAGCCTCTGCAGTTTTCTGGGCTGCAACTACCTTTGCATCACCAAGTTCGAGCTCAAACAACTGTAGCAAATGAAATGGAAAAGACATGAGAGCAGTTACATTTTCTAGGTACTAAGGTTGTACACTACTTGTTACTTATCAAAAAAAAATAAAAAAAATAAAAAAATAAAGGTTGTACACTACTTGTCAAAATTCAATATATATTTGAATATACACACTATGTCCAATATATTTATATTTAAACACGTGCAGTGGTTATGGCCTTTTATATCATAATTTATTATCATCCATTTAGATTGATTTTAATTAAATTAAAGTGAAAACCTACTAGTGGCAGATATAGCATTGTGGAATGAGATATTGTGATCAGAATAAGATCCAACCCATAGCAGTGCATGTATTTTTGTAAAAGAATAAATTAGCACATTGGCTTACCTCTTCTTTCTGGCACCAGCAAGTGCCAGCTTCTTGCACAGTTTCTCCTACTTTCTGGAGCTTATGATCTATAGCCACCATCTTGGGTACAAGTTGTTTTTCGAAGCTACTCATATCTGTTTGTAAGGTGAGTATTTGAGTCATAAGATACTCAATGCTCCCCTGGCTTTGTTTTGCAGACATCCAGACCTCTTCTTTCTCATTGCGTAGTTTTGCCATCTCAGATTGCACCCCTTGTAAACATTCTACAGCAGATTCTATTTCTTTTCTTAGAAGAATAATGGTAGCATCTCTATCATTCTTGTCCTTGTTAGTTCCTGAAATTGCAAAGTTTTTATGATCCAATGAATATTCACTCACATTCTTGCGTACTTCAAAAGTACACTCTGAAATCTCAGTTTTCAAGTCCTCAACAGTTTGTGAGTCTATCTTGTTGGAGCCTTGATTCATTTCAGCACCTGTCTGCAACAGTTTCCAAATAGATTGAATTAATAAAAGTAAAACACTCCAAAAAGCTAGAGAGTATCCAAATAGGTTGAATTTATAAATGTAAAACAATCCAAAAAACTATAGTACAACATAAAAGGTGAATTAACGACAAAGTCGCTATTTATAAAAAAATCAACACATCAGCTTACCCTTGCTCCACATTTGCCATTAGCTGGCAAACAAGCAAGATTTACAGAGGTATTATCATTTTCAGAACTTCCAACCTGCTCCACATACTCATCCATGCATGACCTGAGTGTTGAAACACCAGATTTCAGCTCAGTAAGTTTCTCTCTCGTCTTTAAAATGTCATTTTCTTCAATTTCTTGAAGCTTCTGTTCCATAGCACAAGCACGTTTCTGCTCCTCAAGAAGCTGCAGTTTCAGTTTACCAAGGCTCTCCTCTGACACTTCCAGCTCCGTTTTGAGAGACTGAATCTGTGTCTCCGCTTCATCAATTACAGTAGCCTGATTATGGAGAAAAGCATCCTTCTGCAGGTTCATTCCTATTGATTCTCTAAGCTGGATATCCTTATGCTTTAATGCATCATGATAATCAGAATTTATCTCGGACATTCTATTCACAATCAAAAAAGCAACTGTTGCACAAGTTGATGCTTTTCTAATTTCTTCTTCCTCCTCCTTAATCTTGTCTTCCAGCTCGGCTACAAGAGAAGCTTTTGCTTTCAATTGTGATGTCAACTGGAGGATTTCTTGCTCCTTTTCACTGCACTCTTGCTGGTGTGCTTCCGTTATAACTAAAGCTGCCCCTCTCAAAGACCTCAGCATGCACTCCATGTTGCTTCTTCTATTGTTTGCATCGTCTAAGCACTGATTGAGTTCTTCAATTAGTAGCTCCTTCTCAGAGATGATTTTTGTCACTCTGCCCACTTTTTCAGAAATACAAGCTCTTTTCTGAGGAAAGGAACCGGAAATAACATCAAGCTGATTAGACGCATCTTTAAGCGCCTCACTCCCACCAGTAAGAACATATTCAATCTCACAGGTCAATTGTTCCCACTCTTCAGACAATGCTTTTAATTCGTCATCCTTCTCTTCCAGCTTTTCACCTAACTCTTTCTTATCTTGAGCCATGAGAGAGAATTTTTCCTGAAGCTCCTTCAACTCAGTTTGAAAAAGCACCAGCCTCTCTTGTGTTTCTCTCTCTTTCAATTTACTATCCTGAACTTGCTGCTGAAGAGTAGCAAGTTCTTCCTGAAGCTCTTCGCCTAACTCTTTCTTATCTAGAGCCATGAGATATAATTTTTCCTGAAGCTCCTCCTTCAAGTCAGTTTGCAAAAGCTCTTTCAATTTTAATTCGTCATCCTTTTCTTCCAGCCTTTCACCCAACTCTTTCTTATCTTGAGCCATGAGATATAATTTTTCATGAAGCTCCTTCAACTCATTTTGCAAAAGCACCAGCCTTTCTTGTGTTTCTCTCTCTTTCAATTTACTATCCTGAACTTGCTGTTGAAGGGCAGCCAGTTCTTCCTGCAAGCAGACTATCACCTCAGCAGTCTCAGCCTCAACCTGCTTACGAACTTCATCCATTTCTTCTTCATTAGATGTCTGAAATGTACGATCACTTTGGTACCACATATTCAGTCTCTTGGCCTTTTCAAGAGAACCTTGCATCTTCTTCAACTTTGCTTGTAAAGGGGAATCTTCATTTTCTGAATGTTTGAAAGATGGGAGATCTTTTAACTCTTGGAAGCACATTTGCTCTTTCATTGCAGAAATTTCAAGCTCCTGCTTACTCAAAAGCTCCACATAGTGGCTGTTACTGTTCCTGAGATCCTCTGTCTCATTAATTGACAGAACTTGCTGGGATTCAAGAGCTTCAATAACTGATTTTGCTTCCTTGAGTTCCTCCTTCACATCTTCACATTGTTTGGTCAACAATAAGACCTTCTCTTTCGTCAGCTCAAGATCCCTATCCAGGTACCGTGTCCTCATCTGCTCTGCATCGCCACGAGATGACCTCTCTTCTTTAAGAATAATCTTTAGAATATCCAACTCCAGTTGTAAATTTATGACTTCTTCTGAGTGTTTCATCAGCGTTTCATGCTTTGCCTCTCCCTTCTGTTTTTCGACCGCCACAAGTGATCGATTGTCAAACAATGGAGCTTCGATAATGGACTCCTGAAAGTCATTGTTATTATCATTAATAAGAGAAGTTGAATGCATTCATGGAGTTAAAAAAAAAAGGGGGAAAAAAGAAGAAGGATGTTACTGGCCATATTTGATATGATTATTAAAAAATAGACTTCCAGAATGGACACCTAAACGTCATTGATATTATCAGCCACTATGGAAAGAATGCATTCATGACGTAAATCAAATGGGGAAAAAAAAGAAGCATGAATGTGAATAATGTGTAATAAATGAAAAAGTGAGTTAATGACTGTGTGTGTGCATGAATGAAGATGAATATGAATGGTGGTGTGTAAAGAAGAAAATCAAATGGAAAAAAAAAAAAAAAAAAAAAAAGAAGCATGAATGTGAATAACGTGTAATAAATGAAAAAGTGAGCTAATGACTCTGTGTGTGCATGAATGAAGATGAATATGAATGGTGGTGTGTGAAGTGAAAGAACCGAAAAGAGTGAAGAAACAGAGAAAAGAGAAAGAAAAAGTGAGAAATTATTGAGGACCAAGAGTGAGTGTATTCCTTAAGAAGAGAGTGTGTCTTCTTCTAGTGACTGTGTGGGGAATGTCTCTTGATAATCCATTCAGAGTTGTAATCTTCTAATAAAAGTAGCGTCTGTGATTTCCATCATATTTTTTATTTTTCCTTTGTTTCCATTGCATATTAGTTGTGTGAAATTGGGTGGATTAATTCCTAACAAGTGGTATCAGAGCTGATACGAAAGGGATTAATTCCAAACATATATTACTCTCATAATAAGGGAAATTTTTTTATTATTATTTTAAATTGCATACATAATGATATTAATCTGCCTCTTTCTATAAGAATTAGCAATACAATTTCAAAGTAATAATACAACTAAGTGAAATTACCTTTATGACTTCAACACTGCTATCATCATCACAGGTTTCAGTTTTGAGGTTGATTAGTGAAGCACGTAGATCATCAATTTCTCTGCAGAAAATGGAGAGACAAAATAGCACAATGTAAATGCAAGAGTAAATGCTAGTATAGTATTCTATGTATATAAATCCAAAAAAACTTGAGACTGCTTGATCAAATAAAAAAGTCAGAGGACCAGATTCCATTACCTACTAAGTTTTTCATTATTCTCCAAGCAAGAGTTTAGGTTACTCCTGCACTCTTCCAATTCTTTCAGAGTGCTTTTGAACTGAAACCATAAATAGTGAGTTTGAGTGAGACATGCAGCTTACACAAAAAAGAAGTTATATAATTTATTGGAACATGAGTAGTAAGCAACCTCCAAGTTGAGCATTTCATTTTCTTTATTGAAATGTATAGCTTCCTGTGCCAATGGAGAATAAATTGTACAAATTCAAGAAAAGGTAACGTAATAAATCCAATTTTCTAACTTGGTACGAAAAAGAAAATTCAAATATATTTAAGGTTAACCTGAGGGGTGGCACTGATTTTTGGATGATTATTCTGGTTTGATTTCCCATCAAGAAGAAGAGCTAGCTGTAAACATAGGGATTGGGTTTATGCGCTCATACTAGAGAATGCAAAGGAAAAAAAATATAGGATTCATTCCAGATGCTAGAAGGACCTGATCCCGCAGTTCAGATACTTCGGTTAACAACAGTTCTCTCTCCCCTTCTTCATAGAAGTCTTGATATCTATAAATGCCAACAAAAAATAAAAGATAAAAAAGAATAAAAATGGTAAAGCGATGCCAGATTTTTGTTTTCTTTCTTATTTACTTTTCAACAGAAAGCTACCTTCTGATCTGTTCTAAAAGCCTGATATTCTCTAGAGCAAAGCGAGTTACTTCTGGGTTTCTATCAAGTTTAGCTCGAAGCAGCTGAATCTCTTCAGAGAGTGCACCATTCTCTTCCAATAAATAAGCATCTGCGGGTATTAAACCACTAACAAGTGATTCCATTCGTTGAATTTTGTCTTCCCTAAACTTCAGCATCATCTTTGTGCACCTAGTATCCTCCTCTCTTTGACGAACCTGATAAGCAATATCTGTTAGGGATCTAAGTTATGGCTTCAAGGCAAATACATCCTTTGCTTTCTTTCACAACCTGACCAGCAGCCAACAAACAACCCCAAAAATAAAACAAAATAAAATAAGAAAAAGTTACCAATCGGTTCAACTGTTCAAGTTCAGCTTCAAGTTGCTTAATTGAGGTCTCTGCCATCTGTTCCCTTCTCAAGGCACCAGCAAGTGTTGTCTCCAATGATTTCAACTGATAATAAACAAGAAAAAGGAATCCAATACATTTTTTTAAAATCATATTTCACAAGTACTAATATGGAGGAAATGAAGTTTGAGTCCAAATTCATGATGTTGTGACAGAAACACATGCTAGTAATTTAAAAAAAATAAAAAAAATTTATCAGCTTTTATGTAGATCGTGGGTAGTAAAATACCATGTAATCTAAATATGACACTTGTATTCCGGGCATACATATGGGATATGTATTATGCACGTTTTGGGGGTAACAAAACAGTCATCTTGACATTTAAATCCTAAAACAAAAATCCAAAAAAAAAAAGGGCATATATATTCAAAGTTCCAATTGACGGGTGTTTGATGCAACTAACACCTGTTTGATCCAGGCATTCGCATAGCATCACAATCTACATTGTGACAATGGTACTGTTTCTGAATATCAAATTATGTTAAACATAAAGTACTGCCCGTATTACATTTCCTGTATTCTTATTTCTTTTATATGATCGTGGATGGGTGGAAGTGTTACCTTCATAAATTATTTTAATGAAATCTCAAATGGGACTTAGGTTTGCTATAATATAATAGTAGAAATATAATATAGAAGAAAAATGAGAGAATTATGTAAAGGTTTGAATGAGATAAATCACTCATTTATAGCTCTAGTATTTATAGATAAAAAAAGAGCACATGCTTACATTACAAGAAAGTAAATTAAATCAAATCACAACACATTCTATTGCATATTCTATGCCATGATTCGTAGCTATCAAATCTTTGATAATATGGTAAGTCGTTCCATAAATCGTGGCTATCATATCTGCTAACACTCCCCCTCAAGTTGGTGCGAGGATTTCTGAAACACCCAACCTGAACAATGCATCTTCAAACACAGCCTTGCTAGCACCCTTCTTCAAAATCTACAAGTTGCAGAGTGTAAATCTGACTAGCAATGATTTCCTCTTGGGTGAAGTGCCGATCAACAAATCAAAAAATGTCTCCTCAGACCATAAACAATTAACAATGTCTCCTCAAACCATAAACAACCAATCATGTCTCCTCAAATCGTAAACAACAAACAATGTCTCCTCAGACCATTTCCCTTCAACACATGTTTAAAACATGTAGATGGAAGAATCAACAATGTCTCCTCAGACCACCCCCTTCATACATATGTTTAAACAATGTAGATAAAAGAATCAAAACTGTCTCCTCAGACCATAAAAAGAAACAACTATGTCTCCTCAGACCATTTCTGAATAGGTGGTAATATGGTAAGTCATTCCATAAATCGTGACTATCATATTTGCTAACACTCCCCCTCACGTTTGTGCGTGGATATCTGAGACACCCAACTTGGACAATGCATCTTCAAACACAGTCTTGCTAGCACCCTTCTCCAGAATTTACAAGTTGCAAAGTGTAAATCTGACTAGCAATGATTTCCTCTTAGATGAAGTGCCGATCAACAAAACAAAAAATGTCTCCTCAAAGGCTCAAACCATAAACAATTAACAATGTCTCCTCAGACCATAAACAACCAATCATGTCTCCTCAGCGTAAACAATGAACAATGTCTCCTCAGACCATTTCCCTTCAACACATGTTTAAAACATGTAGATGGAAGAATCAACAATGTCTCCTCAGACCACCCCCCTTCATACATATGTTTAAACAATGTAGATAAAAGAATCAAAACTGTCTCCTCAGACCTTAAAAAGAAACAACTATGTCTCCTCAGACCATTTCTGAATAGGTGGTGCTAAACTCGCAAAGCCCTCATTGAGATCGGACCACCCTGCCTACCCAACACCTCCCGGATGGGCGATGTCACCTTAGACCATTCCCAAATGGGTGGTGTTGAACTCGCAATGCCCTCATTGCAGTCAGACCACCCTGGCTCTGATACCAGGTAGAAATATAATATAGAAGAAAAATGAGAGAATTATGTAAAGGTTTGAATGAGATAAATCACTCATTCGTAGCTCTAGTATTTATAGAAGAAAAAAAAAAGAGCATATGCTCATATTACAAGAAAGCAAATTAAATCAAATCTAAATCAAATCACAACACATTCTCTGGCATATTCTATGCCATGATTCGTGGCTATCAAATCTTTGTTAATATGGTAAGTCATTCCATAAATCGTGGCTATCATATCTGGTAACAATAATAGTTTGGAAAATGTACTTATTTCTCAAAAGATCACCAAACATGTTTGTAGGTTTGCAAACATGAAGATTGACATAATGATAGTTTCATAATTCACAACTATAAAATGCTTCTACTCTATCTAAATTCTAAAGATCAAATCATGTGGAATTTACATCAGCATATTGCAACTTAGATACCTGTTTTAAAGACACTTTCAGAATGCCTTTAGATTCAGATCCAAGCAAATTATCAGTTCTCTGCTCATCCAATTCAAGTGCCTTTTGGCTGGAGGGATTTTCACCAAATGATAGAGATCTGGAGACATTTTGGCGTTTGAGGGCAGACAGCTCCTCCTATTCCAAAAACAACTCATTAATTTCAAATAAAAACTAATTTTTACCTGACATTTTTCCTACTAAAACATCGAAAAATTTAATGCCACCGTTAAAACTTGTATCTGGTGTTGTAATGCTATGACATCTCCTGAAGAATCTTCATTCACCACAGCCTTCATCATGAACAAAAAGAACATATATGGTCAGAACTAAGAAACAATTGCTTTCTTCATGAAAGCTGACCATATTGTACTGAGCATAGAAACAAGCTTACATTGTTCTGAATAAGTTTTGCTCGCTGAGCAAACTTTAAAGTATTCAGTGTTTCAGCAGCACACCTGGAAAAAGAAAAATTAGGGGAAAAAAAGGTATAAGAGAATTTAGCACCTAACTATTCAAGTTGAACTGATAATAAACATGAAAAAGCACATGCACCAACCATATAGAAGGGCTGACATTGGCAATCATCATTGTTTTCGAGTTTCCACCTAGTGAGTCCTGCATATCATATTGCTTAAATATAAATCATGAAAAATAACATATAAGCCTGATGACGACAAATAAATGGATCTAGAATTCACCTGAAGAAGAAATGTCAGCCTTGAATCTCTATAAGGAACATGCTTTGTCCTCCCATGTGCCACATCCAAAAGAACCATTATTACATGACTGCAAATTGAAATGTTTACCCAAAGTGCTCACAACGGATAAAAAGGATGTCAAGAACAGCAAAAAGAAAATGCTATCAGAGAAATCTGGTAATGATTATAGTACCCTAATGTAGATAACGATTTGTTAATATTAGCAGCTTCCTTTAAACGTTCACCCTCAGCGCCAGAAGTTTTCTGCCTGCCACGTGACGATAAAATTATTGCGTGTAGCACAAAGCAAAATTTTCTTTTCTTTCTCCAAGTACAAATTAGCTCAAATTAATTGGACATGATGCATTACCTTTCAGAGCCAGCAAGATCAACAAGGTTTAGTCTTGCAAATCGTAGATTAGACGTGGAATCCTTTTCCCACCTTCTCTCAATTACACATGTGAAGACACTATGCGAACGACTGCTCTCTCTATTCATATTTGTTGCGGCAACTTTTCTATTTGAAGAACCCTATTGCAACAAACCAGTTTTCATAAAGAACAAAGACACGCAATGACACACATTCAAGTGGAAGCACACACACACATAGACAGAGAGAGAAGCAATGCCAGACTGAAAACAGTAAGGATCAAAGGTTAATAACCTGACTCAGAAGCTTAAGAATATCACCAACAGTCTGGACTTCAAATTCTGACAGATTTTCAACATACACACCCGTCTTAATGTCCTCCCGCAGCTACAAAGGCAATGAACAAACATAAGAGAGCAAAATATTTATATTACACACTCATATGCTTATGAAACAACACAACTTACTAGCAAATTTGTAGAAGAAGGATCAAGGAGATCAGTAATTTGTTCATTATAAATCTCTAAGAAAGAGCACTTGCAGTTGTATTTCAATCTCTCATCCCTTCGGCTTTCCTCTTCCTGCAAGCAGAAGAATACAAGGGAACCTTATCGGTGCTATAACTAAGATGTTTTCGAACAAATCAGAAATTGAGGTAGCAAGTTTGAGCGAAGAGTGTTGAAGTTACAGCTCTTATTCTTGCAAACAAGAACTCAAATATGCGTGGTGTCATTCCACGATTTGGACTGGGCTTGACTTCTAACTCTTCAATCTCACCAAGCATTGTATATGTCTTCCCACTTCCTGTCTAGATGGTTAAATGAATTCATTTAAAACAAGAAGGCACTTAATTGTGTTGAAATTGCAAAGGAAAATGAAAAAGAAACAAGAACCTCAACATAAGTACAAAATTTAGATGGTTTAAGTTGATTTAATTTATACAATTCTAAAAGACTCTGTTTTTGCTAGTGAGCATATATTTTGCATTACATCATAAGAAAATGTGGTGCATTCTTTAGTGTTTTGATTAATATTATTAATTTATTTTCGATGTAATGCACTCACGTAACCATATCCATCATTTAATGAGACGAAATTGTTATGAACTTATGACTATTCTGTTAAGGGAGGATAACAACAGATATCTTCGTGGCTACAGGCGGATATCCCAGCCATCCTAAATTTCATCATATTGATGAGATTTAGTCTGTGTCTAGTATGTAAAAAGATTAGGTATTTACCATTGGTAGTCAATGTCCATATAGATGTAGATAAATAATGATTCAAGATCACTATTCTGGGTGTTCTGTGACATACAACATATCCATTACCCCAAGTATACATTATTCATTTTCTTCTATTTTTTTTTGGTCACCGATGGTGGTGACAAACCTCTTAGAGCACCCCATAGTCCACCACTGGCACATGCAATCCTCCCGTTTTACATGACCAGGCAATTGTCGAGAAATTCCCTGGGAGTGGCCCCAAGTATACAATATTCAACCCATCCAAATGGGTCAGAAAGTTGACAACATCAATATTTATCCTATTTAAAATAAAATGTTGGTAATAGATTTTATTGTTGAAAGATTAAGTATAATTGATAACATCAATATTTATCCTATTTAAAATCAAATGTTGGGAATAGACTTAATTGTTGAAGGATTAAATATGAATTATATGTTAAGTCCTCATTTTTCCATGATTAAAAAGCAACTCAATTTCCGAGAAATACCTGCCCATAGGCAAACACACAGCTATTGTATCCAGAAAGGCAATTCTCCACCATAGGCAGACCAACCATCCTGAAAAGCGTTTCCTGCAATATCCCATCCAGTTATTCAAACATGTAATTAGCCAAAGAAGAAAAAAAAAAAAAATGAATCAATTGTATATTTAAAAGTTTATTTGGTTCTAATGAGACCTGGTCTATGGTTTCACATGCTACATGGTCAAATGTAAATCGAGTTTCTGGTTGCCCGATCCAAGTGATGCATTGTGCACTCTCCTGCTTCAAGCACCTACTATAAGCATTGGTACTTTTCTCCTTGCTATTTAGAGGACGGACCCGTATCAAAACCTTAACAAGTTCAACTTTAGTGAGCAAGATATACAAAATTTAGGTAACAAAAACACTAATTTGGAAGCCCTAATTTGAAATCTTTCTCAATAATCATATGAAATCAGTGGCAAACTCCGGGAAAAGATAGAAAAGTGAGCTTACCTGTACATTGTGATCCATCCAAAATGATGGATCTTCTTTGAGATCAAAATGTGGCACTTCCACTGAATTAACAACAGTTGAGGAACTACAAGAAATTGGAATCCCTTTTGACAATGCAGCAAAGTTGCCCATGCGAGCACCTCCATTAGACAGAGGTCGAGAACCACCTGTTAGACAAAGTCCCGGATTCGGAGGCTTGGTTACACTCTTTGTTGGTGTACTCTGTGTCGAATTGCATTCCGAATAACCTGAATTAGCTCTCCCCATAACCCTATTCGACTGAGGAGTAGTCATGCCGGCAAAAACCCCATTCCCATTCACACGACTCGATTGGCTCATATAGTGGCTCATATCAGCCCTCCCATCATCGTGTGATTCAATTGCATTCGAGCTTGATTCGTTCTTCGGCACCCACCCAAATCGACTCTTCGCCTGAGCTCCTTGTTTCTCCGGCGTGGAAAGCGACATTGTGTTATCAGAGCTTTTGCGCTTGACCTTAGTGGGTGTTTTATCAACCTTAGTGCTCCTAACACCCACCTCTTTCTCTACCACAGCTTTAGAATTCGAGGCCGGTTCTTGAATTGCGTTCAACGGGGCCCTGTTCGAATCCGTTCCGGTCTGATTACCCAACGAATACCTAGGGTTTATGGGCACATTCTCGATTTCCTCTGCGTTTGAATTCTTACCCGAATTCCGGCGTAAGAATTTGAAGTCCCGCAACATTCTAAATACAAGCTAATTCCAATCAAGAACAAGAAATGGAAAGCCAATTTTGGAGAAATGAAATCTGGGAATGAAAAATTGGGAAGATGTGGGTATGGAGTACCTGAAAGAGAAAGTGAGAAAGAGAATCCCGAGTTGACGACCACCTGAAATTGCTTCGTTGAGTAAAGTCTCAGCTGGTTCTTTCTAAAGTTTGAATCTTGCTTCAAGAATGCATTCAAATCTCTGTCTCTCTCAAAAAAATTTGTGAAAGTAAAATTTTGGGAACAAGAAATGCTACAATGTGGATTTGGAGTACCTGAAATTTCTTTGTTGAGTAGAGTTTCAGCGAATTCTTTCTAGGGTTTGGATCTTGAATCAATAATATATGTATTCAACATAGTAATATACAGACACACTATATTACTCTGTATGTCTCTCTCTTGTTTTTCTCTCTCTAACTTCTTTCTAGATTCTTGAACTCTGACATCTCTGTGTCTCTCTCAAGCTTCGATCTTGATTCGTACTATAACTTTGAAAATTGTTTGCGAGTGGGGTTTTAGGAACAGAGATGAGGAATGGACGGCTGAGATCTCATCTAGATTTGAAATTTAATGGACACCGCGCTTTTGAGTTTTGAATCGCCTTGCGGTCTTCTCTTTTATTTATTTTTTCCAAAAGAAAAGTGAAAATTTTATTATGTCTTCAACGGCTAATTTCTTGCTCCTCCTACACTACTAGCCTCTCCTAGCTTGCTTTGTACTGTGGGCCCCACTGCATAACCTTCACTCGACGTGGTATAAAATTGATATGGGACACTCGAGTGAAATCATTGTCAGGTGGGGTCCGTTTTGTTTTATTTTCAAAATTGCTGTTTGAAATTATATCCTTATTTTTTTTTTTTTTTTGGGAAAAAAAAATTATATCCTTAATGAAAATATAGAACACGTTATAAAGATGTCACGAATGCTATGACAAAAAAATTAATTAATTAATTAATTAAATAATAGAAGGAAAGAAAAGAGAATATGAAGAATAATCTATACTTTCTCATTTACAAGTTTTTATTTGTCAATAAAAAAAAGAAAATAAGTCAATAGATGTTTTAAATTAGATACTATTCCAAATAATATAAATTTTAAATTATTATACTATCTTTTATAAATTACAATATTATATATATTATTAGATATAATAGTAAAAATAATTAAAACTTTATTCTTCTCTTATATACCGTAATAAATTATGAATTTTTTCTCTTCCTTTTATCTAATTGAAAATAAAAAAAAAATACATAATATATTTATTAAGATGTCTCATTCATCCTTTCTTCTTTTTCTTTTATTTAAACTTTTTTAATAATTTAATTTTTTTTAATCTTTTTTTTTAATAATATAAATTATTTCTTTTTTTTTAATAATATAAATTATTTCTTTTTTTTATCTTTTTTTTAATAATATAAATTTTAAATTATTATACTATCTTTTATAAATTACAATATTATATATATTATTAGATATAATAGTAAAAATAATTAAAACTTTATTCTTTTCTTATATAACGTAGTAAATTATGAATTTATTCTCTTCCTTTTATCTAATTAAAAAGAAAAAAAAAAGTACATAATATATTTCTTAAGATGTCTCATTCATCATTTCTTTTTTTATTTTTTTAAATTTTTTTTAATAATTTAATTTTTTTTTATCTTTTTTAAAAATTTAAACAATTACATACATCCACAATATTTTGAACGGTCAACAAAATCCCCTTCTATTAGCCTCTTTAATATTGAATGTTGATATAAATTAATCATATTCTTTCATTTTAATAATTATAATGCTATTTAAATGGACAACAAACCAATCAATATGATATAATTGATATTATTTCCGTTGGGTGGTACCCCACCAATGAGAATTCTAAGTAACATGAAGGAGGGATTTGACATAAATGCTTTTAGAATCATCAATTTATTTATTTATTTCTATAGATTGATAAGGTTTGATAACCCCAATTGCACAATAGAATTCCCTGTGTTGTTTTCAAATTATTAAATTTAACAATTTAGGGTATTCCGACCACTGATTTCTTTGACATATTCGGAGCATCTTTCTCCCTTCTTGTGAAGGTTTCGTTTTCAATGTTTTTTTTTTTTTTTAATCTCAATAATAAATACTCACAGAAATCCATAAGGCATATCAGTATATCACTAATTTTATGTTAAACTTTTAGTAATATATTATATCACTAATTTTATGTTAAACTTTTAATAATATGTTCGACCATATAGTAACCACAAACTAAAAAACCTCAACCACATAACTAAAGATTGTACAATTTTTTTTTTTTGGGATCGAAATACTCTCTTCGTCGTGGACGAATCAATACTCTCTTCGTCAGGGACGAATCAAAAATCGAAATTTTGAGTGGAAATATATATATCAGAATGAAAAAAATGGTGAAGCATACTAATAAATAAATCAGGGCCTCAGTCCAACATGGGTTCGTTCCTGTTCTTCCTCACTTGTTCTTGTACTCGGATCATCTTTCTCCCGACTTGTAATGGTCTTTTTTTCCATTTTTTTCTTTAAAACATGTTTATGCCCAAAAAAAACCTCCATGATTAAATCACATAAATCCACAATGCATGATTCACTAATTTTATGCTAAACTTTTAATAATTGTTTGCAAAATATATATACAAACACACGGAGAAATCATAAAATAAAAAGTATGCCATTTTTTTTCTTTCTAAGATTTGGATTTACTATTAAATCAACTGTGCAATATTCACAAACACATTCCCCTGGAAAATACAACACATATTTAATATCATAATTAAATCGAGAATTTAATAGATGTACATAATTGCTGTGTTGTCGATTAATATAATAGCAATAGCGATTTAAAATTCTTGCATTGTCTATTTAAAATTATTATTAAGTCATTGGTTTAATGCACATGACAAAAAAACAGAAATTTGGATGGAAAAAGTTAGGCTTGCTTCTGAGAACAATTTTCAAAATAATGTATAAAAATCTTACTTGTTTATCTTCATAGAACTTACTTTTATAATTCTTTAAAAATAATTTATTAAATTCTTAAAATTATTTTTTGAGTAACAAATCAACCAATCCCTTAATTTTTGTTTACCCTAATCTATTTCTAATTTTTATGCTAGTATATCTCAAGGATAAGATTGGTTCAAAATTTTATAATATAAGGTCGTTTTCACCGCACATTAATTGTCAGTGAATCTGAAATTGTGCTTCATATATTAAGAAGAGGAGATAAAGTACGCCCCATGGAGTCTTCCAAAAGCCATTTTTGAGCTACCGGTACTGTATACACACATATTACATACACGCACATATATATATGTATATACGCAGGGACTAGAAGATGAAAGCCATGAAATAAAGAGATTTGAAAGATATATAATGGTGATCAAGAAATTGGAAATGTGCATAGAGATATTGAAAGTGTTCTTAGAGTTCGTGGTCGTCTTCATTGAAGCTGTTGCTGTTGTTATCAATCAGAGATCATCAACTATCACTGTTCCTCTTCCCTATCTTGTTCTTCCTTAGTCATAATCTTTTTTTTTTTTTTTTTTTTTTTTCTAGATTTATGTGTATGTGCCTGTATCTAATATGAATTGTATGGATTTCATTGGATGAGCATTTAAATTCATGAATTTTGAGACCACCATTGTTTTGCAGTTGGTACATTTTATTTATTAAACATAAAATGATGTTGCTATGGCCAAAGTACTAATTTAATGTGATTTTAGTTTTATCTATGTCAGAGTATTGTCTGAGATGCTTGCAGTACTTCTGTTTTTTTTTTTTTTTCGGAGAAAATTTGAAGGCACCAATGGAGGAAGAACAAATTGGCTCCCAGAGCATGGTAGGAGTTGTTTTGTGTGTGTAGCAGGATAAGAACTTTAATTTACAAGGTATTTAAGGATTTAAATTAAAGAGGATAAGAGCAATTGTGATTGCATTTTTTCCTAAAATGGGCATAATTTTGAGATTGTGCAACAAAAATAAAAAAGAAAAAAGAAAGAGGGATGGACTAGCAATGGGTATTCTTGACTTGTCTAGAACAGTGTTACTGAAATGGTTTCTCTATTACTGAAATTATCATTGTCACCTTCGCAATCTGTGCATTTTTTGATCATGGTTAAATTTTGAATATTGAAATTAATTGCAATCACTCTATATTTTTGTCTATATTATGACTAGCCACTCATAAGTCATATCCAAGAAAGTGCACATGTCCACTGTTGATTATAAAGCCTTTCCATTTGAATTGTTATTGAGTGAATCCGGAATAAATCCGACAATGATTGTTGCTTCTTTTCTTAATTTTATATTTTGTTCTTTTGAAGCTTTATTGTAGTTAATAACAATAATCTAATATGAATAACTCGCTATTCACTCGATTTTGGGGGTTATAATTATTATGTAGGAGAGATGGCCGAGTGGTTCAAGGCGTAGCATTGGAACTGCTATGTAGGCTTTTGTTTACCGAGGGTTCGAATCCCTCTCTTTCCGTACCTTCACCCAATTTACCGATGTTACTGACCGCAATGCATCAAATAGCAATGTATACCATTATTCCAACAGTAAGGTCGTTCTTTGATATATATTCTCTATTCCTAATTGCGATGACACGGAAAAAATATTGCAGATTTTGACTCCGGAAATACGTCCAAATTCAATAACGAGACTTGAATGGAAAAACATTAATTTGTGTACAAAGACAGACACTTATATTTAAACACATTGGCCACGTAATAATGGAAAGAATTCACAAGTACCTTTTTAATTCACTCTTACACAACTTTTACAAATAACCATTCAAATGGTGAAAAGATCGCATAACTGTCTGTTGTTTAGAAGCTCATCTTGAAGAGTGACTTTGTACGTACGTATATTCTCGAGCTAAAATTAATGGTAAGCACAAATAAAAAAATGTTAATGGTGAACTATCTAGTATCCTTGGAACATTGGTGGAGGTGGGGAAGAGTATACAGCGCCCAAGGTTGGTGGGAGAATGAAGTCATCTGGTCCAGGCGGTGGTAAAATAACGGTCTGAGTAGGAGGAGGAGCTACAGATTGTGCGGGTGTTGGTGGGACAGGAGATAGTTTAGGAGGAGATGAAACTGGTGTAGAAATTGGTGGTAGAGGTGGTGGAAGCGATTGAACCGGTGGTAGGACAGGAGATGGTTTAGGAGGAGATGAAACTGGTGTAGAAGTTGGTGGTGGTGGTAGATGCGATTGAACCGGTGGTGGGACAAGAGATGGCTTAGGAGGACTTGAAACTGGTGTAGAAGTTGGAGTTGGGACTGGAGATGGCGTAATGGGTTTGGGAGGCATAGGAGTTGGTGTCAAAAATGGAGTTGGGGATGGAGATGGCTTATGAGGTTTCTGAGGTGGAGAATTTGGTGTTCCAGCAGGAGTCGGGATTGGGGATGGTTTAGGAGGAGATGAGACTGGTGTATGAGTCGGAGTAGGGACTGAAGATGGCGTAGGAGGTTTTTGAGGTGGAGAATTTGGTGTTTGAGCAGGGGTTGGGACTCGAGATGGTTTAGGTGGTGCTGAAGCTGGTGTATGAGTTGGAGTCGGGACTGGAGATGGCTTAGGAGGTTTTTGAGGTGGAGAAACGGGTGTTTGAGAAGGAGTCGGGACTGGAGATGGCTTAGGAGGTGCTAAAACTGGTGTATGAGTCGGAGCCTGGACTGGAGATGGCTTAGGAGGTTTCTGGGGAGGATTAACCGGTGTTCGAGTTGGAGCTGGGGCTGGGACAGGAGACTGTTGAGGAGATTTATGGGGAGAACTTGGTGTTTTAGTAGGAGTTAGGACTGGGGATGGTGTAGGAGGTTTTTGAGGTGGAGAACTTAGTTTTGGAGCGGGAGCTGGGGCTGGAGATCGTTTAGGAGGAGAAAAAACTGGTGTTAAAGTCGGAGCTGGGAATGGAGATAGCGTAAGAGGTTTCTGTGGAGGTTGAATTGGTGTTTGAGTTGGAGATGGGCCAGGAGATGCTTTGATAGGTTTAGGGGGAGTTGAAATGGGTGTTTGAGTTGGAGCTGGGCCTGGAGATGCTTTGCCAGGTTTAGGTGGAGCCGAAGCTGGTGTTCTAGTCGGAGCTGGGCCTGGAGATGCTTTGCCAGGTTTAGGAGGAGCCGAAACTAGTGTTTGAGTCGGAGCTGGGCCTGGAGATGTTTTGCCAGGTTTGGGGGGAGCTAAAACTGGTGTTCGAATCGGAGATGGGCCAGGAGATGCTTTAATAGGTTTAGGGGGAGATGAAACTGGTATTTGAGTTGGAGCTGGGCCTGGAGATGCTTTTCCAGGTTTAGGGGGAGATGAAACTGGTGTTTGAGTCGGAGCTGGGCCTGGAGATGATTTGCCAGGTTTAGGAGGAGCTGAAACTGGCGTTTGAGTTGGTGCTGGGCCTGGAGTTGCTTTCCCAGGTTTAGGAGGATCTGAAATTGGTGTTCGTGTCGGAGCAGGACCTGGAGATGCTTTGCCAGGTTTAGGAGGAGCTGAAACTGGTGTCAAAAACGGAGTTGGGACAGGAGATCGCTTTGGTGTGTGAATTGGTGGACTAGAAGTGGGAGGAGGAGTATAAGTCTTTGATGGTGTCGGAGGAGGTGATGTTTGGGATGAAGGAGTTGGTGGAATTGATGTTGGTGGTTTTGATGTGGGAGGTGGAGTATAACTCTTTGATGGTGTCGGAGGAGGTGATGGTTGGGATGATGGGGTTGACGGAGTTGATGTTGGTGGCTTTGATGTTGGAGGTGGATTGTAACCCGTTGATGGTGTTGGAGGAGGTGATGTGTGAGTGGAAGGAGTTGGCGGAGTTGATGTTGGTGGCTTGGATGTGGGAGGTGGAGAATAAGTGTTATATTCTTGAGGAGGTGATGCTTGTTTTGAAGGGCTTGGTGGAGTTGAAGTTGGTGGCTTAGAAATGGGAGGTGGAATATAAGTTGTTACTTCTTTTGGTGGAGGTGATACTTTGGATGAAGGGCTTGGTGGAGTTGCAGTGGGTGGCGGAGTATAACTTTTGGATAGGGTCGGAGGAGGTGAGGCTTCTGATGGTGGAGTTGATGATGGGGGCTTGGATGTGGGAGGTGGAGTATACGTTTTTTCTTCTTCCGGTGGAGGCAATACTTTGGATGAAGGGCTTGGTGGAGTTGAAGTTGGTGGTTTGGAAATGGGAGGTGGAGTATAAGTTTTTTCTTCTTCCGGTGGAGGCGATATTTTGGATGAAGGGCTTGGTGGAGTTGAAGATGGTGGCTTGGAAATGGGAGGTGGAGTATAAGTTTTTTCTTCTTTCGGTGGAGGCGATACTTTAGATGAAGGGCTTGGTGGAGTTGAAGTGGGCGGCGGAGTATAACTCTTAGATGGGGTCGGAGGAGGTGATGTTTGGGATGAAGGAGTTGGTGGAGTTGATGATGGTGGCTTGGATGTGGCAGGTGGAGTATAGCTTATTGATGGCGTCGGAGGAGGTGATGATTGGGATGAAGGGGTTGGTGGCTTTGATGTGGGAGGTGGAGTGTAAGTCGTTGATGGTGTCGGAGGAGGTGATGCTTCGGATGAAGGAGTTGGTGGAGTTGATGTTGGGGGCTTTGATGTGGGAGGTGGAATGTAATCCATTGATGGCGTTGGAGGTGGTGATGCTTGGGATGAAGGGGTCGGCGGAGTTGATGTTGGTGGCTTTGATGTGGGAGGTGGATTATAACTCGTTGACGGTGTCGGAGGGGGTGATGCTTGGGATGAAGGGGTTGGCGGAGTGGATGTTGGTGGCTTTGATGTGGGAGGTGGAGTATAACTCGTTGATGGTGTCGGAGGAGGTGATGCATAGGATGAAGGGGCTGGTGGAGTTGATGTTGGTGGCTTGGATGTGGGAGGTGGAGTTGATGTTGGTGGCTTGGATGTGGGAGGTGGAGTATAACTCTTTGATGGTGTTGGAGGAGGTGACGATTGGGATGAAGGGGTTGGTGGAGTTGAAGTTGGCGGTTTTGATGTGGGAGGTGGAGTATAACTCTTTGATGGAGTCGGAGGAGGTGATGCTTGGGATGTAGGTGTTGGTGGTGTTGATGTTGGTGGCTTAGATGTGGGAGGTGGAGTATAACTCTTTGATGGTGTCAGAGGAGGTGGATATGTTCCACACTTCCATTCACATTGATCAGGGATTTTGGATGTGAAATTATTGTTTGTCAAGAGCAAAACATCAATATTCTTTTCAAAGAGTTTTGCTGGAATTGGCCCTTCGAAATTATTGTTTCTAATGTCAAGGTTAGAAAGGTGATTCAACTCTAGAACAGCATTTGGAAATTTACCTACGAAACGGTTGTTATTGACATCAAGCTCTTCCAATTGTTGAAGTTTAGAGAAACTATCCGGGATGATTCCACAAAACCGATTAGTGTTTATGTGGAATGTGGTGAGATCAGTCAAGAGCGCGAGCTCAACCGGAAAGTACCCAGCTATGTCAGCATTGTTAAGATGGACACCAGAAACAACCTTCAATTTAGAATCATCGCGTGCCGGTGAACAGAGTATACCATTATAGGCGCACACATTCGCACCAACCCAATTTCCAGTCGTATTGAAAGGGTCAGAGTACATAGCTTTTTTCCATGCTTGAAGAGCAATATAAGCTCTCTTGAGCCTCGGGTTTTCAAAAGCTAAGCTAGGATCAAAGTTAAAGCCAGACTCATCTTTGTTCTGGGAAAGGTCCAGAAGTTGTCTATGCGCAATATAGGATGCCTCAACATCAGTTAAAGCCAAAGAAAATGATGAGAATGAAGAGAAGAAAAAAGTGAAAATAAGAAAGCAGCTTGAGACCTTCATGTTTAGATGGTTAGCAATATCTAACCACCACCTTGGATTGGCCCAAGGCTGCTTGTGATTTATGCATGGGAGTATTGGTGGAATTTATATGGACCTTGGCCTCTATTTTTAGCCCCTGAATATTTGGAAATTGGCTAAAATTTTGAAGGTTCTCATATTTGTACGGACTATGTCTGCTAAGATTTAGGTTGTTTTCCCTTAATTGGACACATATTTAGCAAAGCTAAAATTAGATTATGACCAAGTCTTCCTTTTAACAACTGGGCATTATAAAATACCAATTTTATTATTGTGCATAGTTTTTTGTAGTTCTTTTAGTAATTTAAATAAAATTTTCTGTTATAAATGTAAAGATAATTTTGCTTCAAGATTCTGTTTCATTTTTTTTTTTTTTTTCTTTTTCTTTTTTGAATAGCAAAGTAATTTATTGGATGGAATAACTGTACAAGAGAAGGCCCAACAGAAAGTTGGCCTAGATCAAACAAAACATGGCTAGTGAAGTCCAGCCCAACAAAATATACCCTATCCCACCCTTAAACCATCTCTAAGACACAGGAATGTTGCTAAGGTCAACCCCCAGAGCATCGTTCATCTGCATAGAGGAAGAAGGGGGATCACTGCGGGTGAAGGATTGAGGAAGATGCCACGCCTTCATTACTCGAAATGCCACAGATGTTGGTTCCCATCTGTAGGAGGGTCTTTTCTTAATATAAGTATATAATAAATAAATGGTGACATCTCTAAACACAATTGTGAATGATCCACAAAAATACGGAGAGTATAAAAAAAAAGAGTATTAAGGTGATCTTGATAGTGCACTTCTTATCTCCGCCAACATACTTACTAACCAGTCTATTTTCTCCTCCTTCTCTATCCTTTTCTAAATCCTTCACAGTTGTGTTTACATATATCACCATTTATTTATTATTCACTTATATTAAGAAAAGACCCTCCATAAGCCATATACAGAGGCTGTGAGACATTGCTTAGCTAAAAATATTTTATTTAATTTTTATATTATGGTGTTCATCTACCACATTGCATAAAATGTCAGATTTAGAGACAATTAATAATATATCGCACCTTATCTAATGACCAACACATGCATCATGCCAATATCTATATCTATAAATTTTCATGTGTTAAATATTTGTATTCTCCACTTATAAACATAGGTGGTCATTATAAATCAAAACAAGAAAAAGTACTATAATAATACGTAAATGTGGACTTGTGTATCTTAGGTGTAACTCCAAAATAATACGTAAATGTGGACTTGTGTATCTTAGATGTAACTCCAAGTCTCATCATCTCTGTTCTCATCTAATTACCACTATTACATAGTTTGTCTTTTGTGTGCCTAAATGCATATTACTGGTTATATATCACATTTTTTATTTGATACCATATTTTTCACACTTACAAACCCTGCTTAATCTATTGCTTGCAAGATGCAATGGATCATTTTAATACTCACAATTTGTCTTGACAACTGTGTATTTAAGTTAAAGTTTCCTATATTAAATGGAGGGGCCGGGAGTGTTGAAAATAAAATATCATTATAAAAGTTTTTCAAGCCTTGATTAAAGTGATTTATAGAAGTGATATCAATATAAATTGAAAGTTTTGGGTAATTTCATTGACAACCCTTCAGATTTGATTAAATATCATGTTGAAACATCTTTTAAAAATTATTACCACTAACATTTCAAATCATTTTTTCGTCATTAACACCTAACATTTTTACTGTCATTTTTTTAATGCCTTTTAATTTAAAATAGCATAATTATAAAAAGATGAAATTACCCCCATTAATTATCCAATACCCTCACCCTCACTCATACTTTCTCTTTATCTTCGGCCACTTCCCACCACCTCACCACCATCGCCGGTTGATATTTTGTTGTAGGTTTTGGAATTGGGGATTGTGGTTCACTCGATTATCATTGGAATTTCATTGGGTGCTTCTAAAAGTCCCAAAACAATAAAGCCTCTTGTAGCTGCCCTCCCCTTCCATCAATTTTTTGACGCCATGGGACTTGGTGGATGTATAGTACCCAATTTCATTACTATTTGAATAAAGATATTGTTGGTAGAGCTGTTATTACATATCTATTTTTATATTTGATCAGGCATAGGATTTGAGAGAGAGATGGTGAACAATCACCAAATAAATAAGAGTCTGTTTGGTTTGTAATTATAAAAATAATTTTTATTCTCAAAAAATTGTATAAAAATTTTTGGTTGGTTCAGTTTTCTAAAAACTCAATTATAAAAAAATATATTTTTAAAAAATATCTTTTATTGTTCTCTCAAAACTGTTCATACGCGAAGATTAGAAAAAAACAATTATAAAATAAAGAGATTTGAAACATATATAATGGTGATCGAGAAATTGGAAATGTGCATAGAGATATTGAAATTGGTCATAGAGTTTGTTGTTTGAAACTATCACTGTTCCTCTCCCCTATCTTGTTCTTCTTTAGTCATTATTTTTTATTATTTTTTTCTTCTTCTTCTTCTCTAGATTTATGGGTATGTGCCTGTATCTAATATGAATTGTGTGGATTTCATTGGATGAACATTTGAATTCATGAATTTTGAGACTACCAATGTTTCGCAGTTGGTACATTTTATTTCTTAAACATAAAATGATGTTGCTATGGCTAAAGTAATAATTTAATGTGATTTTACTTTTATTTATGTCAGAGTACCGTCTGAGATGCTTGTACCTTTTTTTTTTTTTTTTTTGAAAAAATTTGAAGGCACCAATGGAGAAAGAACACATTGGTTCGCATAACATAGTAGGTGTTGTTTTGTGTTTGTATACCAGGATAAGAACTTTAATTTACATGGTTTTTAAGGATTTAAATTAAAGAGGATAAGAGCAATTGTGGTTGCATTATTTCCTAAAATGGGCATAATTAATAATTGAGATTGTGCACCAAAACACAAAAAGACAAAAAAGAAGGTAAAAATGCAAAATACTCCCCTATATTATACCAATATTATATAATGTCTCCTGAATTATTTTTTGAAATAAGTTGATTCCTTTAATTATTAAAAGCAAACAAAATGCCTCTTTAAAGGTCTAACAGAAGTTAATTTCCGACCAACAAAGAGCACAATTATTAATTTATCCTTACCTATTAATTTATTATAATAATTCAAAATATGAATGACCACTTCGCCTCTTTCATTTTTTTTCTCTGCCTTTTTTTTCATCTCTCTGCTCTCTCTGTTTCACTTATTTCGCCAGCCACCATGGCCACCACCCCTCATCTCTCTTCTCCACTGATGTCGCTGCCCATCATCTCCATCACCCACTCTCTCTCTCTCTCTCTTCTCCACCTCATCCATGTCCGTATGTGTATATATACTCCGTATATATTTATATATAGGCGTGGACCATGACCAAATTTATCCCTTCGTCATTGAAATTTCTGTATGATGGGAGAGAATAAGGATCACTACTCTTGAAGTCCCTAACTACTAATTTTTCCCCTTGCACAACAATCACTTTTAACAGCCCCAAAGGTTCTCCCATAGTCCACTCCTACAAAGGCATCAACTTCAGAAATAAGGCAATAACTACAACCTGTAAAGCCAATACAATTTTGAAAAAAAACACAGAACTATGAGAACAATCTCAAACTTCTCAACCAAAGCAAGCTATACAGAAACAGAATAATTATCATTTATCATCATCATAGACATGCTTATTTGCTCCCCAAACATACGCTGATCCCAACTGAAGACCCCAATGAACAAGTCAGCACTTTGAAAGGAAAACTTAACAATATAAAAGAACAAAAAATATATATATATCTGGACCAGGTTCAATGTATAAACTGTCTGTTGAAGAACAATAAAGAATAAGTTCTCAGTTAAAAACCAGATTTCGAGAGAGAGAGAGAGGGTCATGTATGGAAAAATCAATGGTTAAAAAAAATCAAATAACTGAAGCTGTCAAGATTAACTTTCTTTGATTCAATTATTCATTCTCAGCTAAAATACACACCAGAGATACAGAAGTAAACGAAGTAAAATGTATGAAACCCTATATCACAGATAGGGAGAAAGAGACCACCTTCAACTTGAATGTAGAAATTAAAAGCAAAAAACCGTCGATATAGTTATATATAATTTATAAACACAAATGTAGCGACAATATGGTAAGTTCCAGACAAAATCAAAGCAAGGAATCAAAACACGAAGACCAAAAAATCATCAATTAACTCAAACTTCTGGTTGAACTGAAGCTCACTGGGTTTGACGGCGAAGTACTTCTGGTTGCCACGGAACCCACACCTCCATCACGGTGGCCGGTTCGGTCGTCACCGACGAGGGCCTCTTCGGGTATGCTCCCTCCTCTGGGCATTGATTGCGGCGCTATGTAAACATTGGTAGTCAGGGACTTCAAGAGCAGTGATCCTTATTCTCTCCCATCACACAGAAATTTCAATGATGAAGGGATAAATTTGGTCATGGTCCGCGCCTATATATAAATATATGGGATTATTACATATAAATGGGGTTAGGGCTCCATATTTACTAAGAGGCTGAGTCAAAGTCTCATATTTCTCTAAAATGAGTTGGACCCAAGAGCTGAGATGGCACATAAAAAAATACTGTTTCATATTTCTGTTGCCTAAAATACCCTTCTTCCTATTTTATGTGTTGCCTAAAATACCCTTTCCTACAATGACCTAATTGCAAGCCCTAATATCATAACCATTCGTTCAGTGCAGCAGCCCTCTCTCTCCGCCTCTCTGTAAAACAGCGCCCTAGCCATATGACGACTTTTGTGTGACGAAGAAGACGATGAACAGCGAGCAGCGATCAGAGGGGAGTGACGAAGGCCAACAACCAGTCACTGTTGTTCAGTTCTACCAGCGAGTGAGCAAGGACGAAGGTACCTTGTTATAATCGCCTGTTTCTGTGATTTTAATCGTTATGATTTCTGTTTCTGTCCAGTGAATTCCCCTCTTCTCTTCACCTATAGTATAGTCGGAATGATGAATCCTTTAGGACTTCCATGACGAAAGTCAGTTTCCTCAAGAAAATGGGCATAATTGGGCTGGAGCAGTGAATGTCTTTGAGATGGGTTGGTGTTCACCAAACAATATGTGCTATTTTCATCTGTGGCCTCTCTCTGGTGTAGCTTTGGTTGTGCAATGTGCGAGGCAATTACCCTAAAAGCTTAAGCATGTTGGGCCAACTTGTTTAACAAAGATGATCAGCGCCTGCTCCTTGGGTCTTTGAAATCCAGTTAGCAAAATCTACCTTGCATTTCGTTTTTCTTTATTTGTTTCATATTATTTTTTCATTTATTCTTTGCCAGATTTGATTAACATGGTATTTTTATTTTGCTTGCAGTTGAATTTCCCTTTTTATTCTTTTATCTGCATATATCGTTGATAAAAAAACACTATTTGTTTGCATGAGGAAATAGATAGCATGTTGATGTTGTGACGAAATTGGTTTTCTGATTTAGTGCTCCCCTGCTTGTTTAAATTTATTTATGCTTTAGTTGTTAATTGAGTTCAATATTTATCGTCTTACCTTTTCATAGATACTCATGTATTCAAATGTGTAGGTTATTGTGAATCTCTAATTATATTGTTTTTTTTCCCCCATAATACGAAAAATTTGTGAATCATTCATGAACTAAGAAGCTATAATTTGTGCTTAGCCAAAGCAAATGTGGTGTGGTTATTCATGGTATAAGGTTGAGGGCCTGAGTTATTATAAACTGGTGTTGCCATTGGTTGGTTCGGGGTGTGAAATTATGGTGGCAGTCAAGTGTGGAGCGGTAGAGGTATTGAATACTTGAAGATTAGATCTATAACTTGTTTAAACATAATATACAAGAATTCTACTGCATTGTCGTATTGTTGCTTTCTATCAAAGAACTTGAGGCTTAATTGTCTGATTTCAAACTTAGGCACATGAACTGTGGTTACCATGCTAATACTACCCTTCTGTGTTCTTCAATTAACCTGGGTTTTTAGACATCTAGATTAACGAACCCTCCATTGACTAGTAACATTCCACTAGTTTGAATTTGACCCATGAATTAGACTGTTTAGTTCACTAATTGTTTTATTTATTTTCTTAAATATGTTATATTCCTGGCGCAACGATATGACTTTTCACTGATCCTTTTTTTTAACCAGAAATTCACTAAAAAATTTGCCAAAAAGACTGAATGATATTGTTTTTAGGAAGTGATGGAAGAAAATACAAGTGCTTGATTGTTCCTTTTCTTTTTTTTTTTTTTTTTTTTTTTTTTTTTTTTTTTTTTTTTTTTTTTTTTTTTTTTTTTTTCGACTCTGAAATTGAGAGTATATGATTGTTTTTCTAAAATATCAAATCCAGTTTTTTAATTTGAAATCTTTGATTTGAGACAGCATTTGGCAGGACATGATCTGGGCGAGGCTTCAAGCGGTGTAGACCAGATCTAAACAAATCCACAGTACACAAGAACGATTACCTTAGCAGCAAAGTGGAAAATGCAAAATGTATAAGTTGACTTGCCTTTTGATCCTTGTCTTTACTGGTTTTTAGCATTGCGAATTGGACAATTTTGTTTCATAGCTGGCATTATGGCTGTCTTTTAACGTTTCTCTTCAGTCATCACCTTGTTGCACTTAGTCTTGCTTTGTGGTTCCTTTCTTCAATAAGTGCTTATTTACAAAAGTAATAGGAGTTAAGGTGGTTAACACCATAAATTTTCACTATGACCTCAAAATCAGTTGTCAATCTAATACTAGAAAATTACTAACATCAAATGTTGTTTTTCCACTCGAGAAGACTCATACTCGCAATAATTGCTGAAGACTTCCCCTTTTAGTAGTATTCCCTCATGGTCTCTTTAACTAACTTCCATTTAATTTGTTTATAGCGATCTGCTGTTAAGGTTTACATGTTTATTCTTGTTCCTGACTCACTGTTCTAGTCATAAAGAGTTGATGTCACGGGTTTAATTACTATTAATTAGGTCCAGAGGAGGAGAGACAAGCCTTCCATGTAGTGGTTGGTTAGATACTCAGGTCCTATAATCCATTTTATTTACCGAAAATTATATACAATCCATTATAAATTTCTATGATTAGTATGACACATGGTATAGTTTTTGCTCAAAGAGTTGTTTATTGTTTTGCTTGCTAATGACACTACAGATGAGTTGGTCTCTTGGCATCTTAATATCCCATTTCCTTTATAGTTTTTTTTGGTAGCTAGGTCATTTCTTTAATAGTTTTAAATAGCCAATTGTTCACCATTCTCTTCAATTCAATTTATTAGCTTGATTATCAGGATAATGATGAAACCAAGTTTTGGCTTCATTGACAAAATTAACGATGTCCTATTGAAATTAGCTAGGTTATTTCTTTAATAGTTAAACTTTTTTTGTGCTTGATAAATAGAGTGAGCAGAGAACACCTAAGAGGAGTTAGAATCTTTTTGGATGTTGCATTTGACAATGTAGGCATAGTCAAGATGATATTATGCCCATGTGTTACGTTTTGCAATTGCTTGTGGAAGTGCCGTTAAGATGCATTAGATGATATTATTGTTGACGGGTTTCTTAAAATTTACACACATTGGGTGCTTCATGGGGGGAGAATCTTATGGTGTTACTAATCAAACAGTAGAGAATGAGGACATAGACGAACAGGATGGCGTGCATGAGATGTTGCATGACGCATTTGGAGTAAGAAGCCCTGAAGATGATATAGATGATTCGATGCATGAAACTAGAGAAAGGCCTAATATTGATGCATGAGATGTTGCATGACGCGTTTAACATTTCCTTAAATTATATGGTGGGCATGAACTAAAACAATATACTTTTATGTTTCCTAAAACAAAAATATTTCCTCTATTTCTAATTAATATAGGATTAGTATTAAGCTAATGGCTTAATTATGGTGATTATTTGGATCTATAAAATTATTATAATAATAAGTTTTACCTGGGATGGGTTTTTAACATAGTAGAGTGAATGAAACAGTTGGGGGGAGGGGGGGGGGGGGGGGTGAAGAGCATTCTGGGCAAAGTGACCTTTCATTCCCTTATAACTTGTTATCCTTGTAACTTAAAATGGACTAAATATCATCACTCACTTGTTATCCTTGTAACTTAAAATGAATTTTCTTGTTCGGACATTAAAACATTTTACTGACTTTAAAAGTACTTTGAATAAGGTTATTTTTAACTCAAAAGTCTCAATTTCATGATCTAGTGAAATTAAAGATTTTGTGCAATTTAAATCCGAAAAGCAATATCCTAAATTGAAGACACAATCTCTATGCAAAATCGGTATTACATTCGTGAACACATTTACTTTAAGGATGCAACACTCATTCAACATATCGTATTTAATTTAGAAATTTTTTGTCGTTTCATATTAGATTTCATAGTGTTACATCCTTGATTTAATTGTATAGTAAAGTACACAGAGGCCTTCTTTGCCCTTCACCTAAACTACGCAAGAAAGCCTGTACTAGCGAGGATCCAGATTTGTGTGTTACCTACAAATATAAATATATGTGTGTGTGTGTGTGTGTGTATATATATCAAAAGGGACATAAAAAGTGGGACACTTGAACTAAATACAATAAGAGATTGCAAACTTGAAAAATAATAATCTCTCACACATATACACACGAGGCTGATTTATATTTGAGCCTGTTTCATCACTAGCAACATAAAATGCAATGTAACCTTGTTCTATTTATTTGAATTTTGTCCATATATGTGCTCTATCCTTCCTTTTTGTATCTAATGTGCCTGTGTTGGTAATTTATTTGTAGATGTTCAATACTCGGTGTTCTCCAAATAAATTCAAGGAAACGGTTTGCAATTTAAGTGAAGTCAAAAAGGTGTCGTACAAGAGATTGGGTTTGGGTCCTTTTTAGACATCGAGTGTACCATTTTATAGCGCAACCTATGCTTATGGTTGGTAGAACACTTTGATCCTAGAACATCCCATCTCACCCTTGAATCTGGCGCTCAGATTCGTGTTACGCCAAGTGATGTGGGATATAGGACATTTGTAATGTTGAACAGTGTCATTTTTTTGGCATGTATTTTGCAATCTGTTGGTGTTAGCTATTTTTTAAGTTTTAAAGAAGAGTAGCTTTGCAACTTTTGATTGTGGATTAGGTTGGTATGTTTTTGCAACTATTGTATGGCTTATTATACTAGCATCTACCTTAGATGGAATCAAATGAAGTTGCTGCTTTGGTTTTTCATGAATTAGTATTGTATGGCTTATTATATTAGGGTCTCACTGAATTTTCTTTCACTATTATATTAATGTACTAATTTCAAATTTGATGGAGTTTAAAATTGAAGCAGTTTAATGAATGAAAAATTGGCCTGTTGTTTCCTTGGTTCCACGGTGTCGATAAATGGATATTTTAATCTCAATAGTTGTCAAAGAAATAGCACACTATCTCAATAAACATATATGTGTAATGTGATTAAGTTGCATATTACATCCATAAACAGCTCCATTTGCACCATGATGAACACAAAATATTCTCCAAGCTAGCTAAGTGAGTGTTTAGAAAACATGGTACCTTGACGCCAAAAAGTGGTACCTTCAGTTCAACCACGTGGTACCTTTGGGAAAAAAGTGGTACTCTCGCAAAAGGGACTTATTTTTGCAATTGAAAATGGCATTATAACCCACACCGCTAATTAATTTGCACAGTACATCCATAAACAGCTCCATTAGCACCATGAATAACACAAAATATTCTTCAAGTTAGCTAAGCGAGTGTTTAGAAAACGTAGTACCTTGACGCCAAAAAGTGGTACCTTCAGTTCAAAAACGTGGTACCCTTGGGAAAAAAGTGGTACCCTCGCAAAAGTGACTTATTTTTGCAATTGAAAATGGTATTACACCCCTCACCGGTAATTGTAATACCCCTAATTTTAAAAAGGATAAAATTGGAATTTCAATTATCTTTATTGCATTTTTATGTGACTAGTTGCTTAAATGTTTAATTGTTTTATTTGTTTTAATCTGTTAGTCTTGTATTTGAATTGCCTTATTTGGTTAAATATATTTTAATTAAATTAATTGTATTTTTTTTTTTTTTGTTGCTGTAGTTACTTTAATTGTATTATTAATTATTTTCTTGCATGGACGTAACTGTTTAATTAGATTAAGTGTATGAATTGTCTTTTAGGGTTTTAGTATTTTTATGGGCTTGCTGACATAATTAATTGGGTTTTAAGTTTAGGGTTTTATGGACTTTGGAGTTGGAATTAGTTATAAATATATAACTTATACGTCCCTAGGGTTTGATAACCCTATTCACGGCACAGTGAAAATACAGAGAGTTTTGAGAGAACTGAGCGAGAGAAAATAGAACAAAACTTAGGAGGAGAATAGAGAGGGCCAAGGGAGAGTTGTGGTGGCTTAAACCAAAACCATAGGAGGCTTGAAGATGGTCAGTGGTTGCCGGAAATTAGGAAGACGACAACACAGTTTTGAGACCAAAACTACAGGCAAGTTCTTCTCTTTCTCCTTCTCTTTAGCTCGTGTTCTGTGCACCTAGATAATCTCTAGGGTTTAATCAATCAAGAACTGGAAGTTATATGTTTAATATATGTTATATGAATGATCTGTTTGTCGTAAATTCAAATCTGTTTACAGTTCATGTATTAACCGCTCCCAGTTTTGTTCTTAAAAGCATATTAAGTTCTGTTGTAATGTTTGTTACTGTACTTGCTTCCATCTTCTATAAACGAACCATGGGGATATTAATGGGGTGATAGAAGACCTTAGGTTCAGTATTATTGAGGAACAAAGGGGTTGGAATGGAGCTGTGGTTGCAAAATAGTTTCAGTGTTGTCCCTAAAGCATGTCTAGTTCGGTAGCAAATTTGATCTATGTAATTGATTTAAATGGTTAAAATCAAACCTTTGGGATGCTAGTGGATATTAATAAGACCTTTAGGATCAGTTTTTGAAACCAACTGAATGGCAGAAACATGCCGGAGAAGAAGCAGAAAGTCAGAACGGAGCAGAACGGGGATATGGGCTCTCAAAGGAGGTGAGAGCCGGCTCCATGGATGTGGGAGCCGGCTCCCATACTCATTGAGCCGGCTCTACATTCTTAGAGCCGGCTCTAGGCTCAAAAAAGAGCCTGCTCTTGGAATTTAGAGCAGGCTCTTTCAAATAGTAGTTTTCTGAATTTTTTTTCTACGAACTGTTTGGATACTGTTGGAGCATGGGAACGTTTCTGTTGACTCGGGGGTTTTACAGAGGAATTAAAATGTTGGCTTTGAGTGTTATTAAGTCCTTAAATTGAGTAAGGTTGACCTCTAAGTGAATGAAATTAACAGTGCGCTAATTTAACAACTGTGCGTACGGTTAACGGCTGGAAGGAGATTTGTTGTCTAGTTTTAATTTGACAACTTAGGGTGCTATATAATGATTCTAAATTAAGATTAAAAGCATAGTGAAGTCTTTTAAATTAATAATTTGGACTTGGGGCATAGGGCATGGCTCTGTGCTAAATGATAAGACATAATACAAGTATGTAACTTAGTACGCTGTTACCGAATAGAAGGAATTAAATTACTTAAATTAATGTAGCGATTTATTGGACTATAATATGATTATAGAATCTATTTTAATGCTTGATAGAGTCATTGATATATTAGATTTGATCTATGTATGCTCTGGATGGTAGTTGCCGAATTATTAATTGTTTCTTGCAACTTTATGGTTTAACTCTTGGATTTAAATTGTGGAAATACTAAATACTCTTCTGCAATTATTTAGGAGGGTTTTGGATTGTAAATTGCTAAACTGTTAATTATATGTTGTAATTTACATGGTTTGGATGTTAATTGTGGACTCTTATATATTATTCTACAATTAATTGGATTATTGGTTTGAACTGTACATATTGTAGTATCACATATACTATGCTGCAGTTATTTGGATATTTGGTTTTGGACTGTAAATTACTTGCTGATTATTTATATATTGTAATTTACATGGATATGGAGGATTGTATGCACCGGTATGGGACGATGACATACTAGGTATGGTTTAGCTCAAAACGTTAATTCATACCTTATAGATTTTAATTGGTGAACAGTTTTATCTGTTAAATCAATTATATGGATTTTGTGGATTGTATGCACTGGTATGGGAATGTGGCATACTAGGGACAGACTGATTCAAAATAACTCAGTCCTACCTATTTTGGATTAAGGGTTCGAATTATAAAAACATAATTCTCCTTATATTTAAGTCTGTGCAGCTGAATAAGCTGAACGACTTATTGGATTTCCTGTGGATGGATATGAATGGATTTTAAATATATGTTTATGGTACCACGAGAGGAGCTTGAGTCTCAGACTCGTTGGTTAGGGTGCGTATATGCAGTGGATGCGTAGCTGGCTATAGTAGATTGAGGTGTACCCTGTTAGGTCTAGGTACTCATGCCCACATTTGGGTGCGTTTTCGCATGTTGCCTTCTATTCAGATTGAGACTCCTACTGTAGTCCAGTGAATGTCCCTTAGTGTGGATATATCTATATGTATGGACTAGATAGCTATTGTTGAGATATCTAGGGTGTATTTGCGTATCGAGTCACTGTTTGGATTGTAGTTAGAAAAGAATTTTCATGTGGGCCTGACCCACTCCTATTTTTACAGATGTTTGTTAGTTCCAGACTTGGAGCTAGATCGTGCTGAGCGGATACAGTTATTCACTCCACCGATGACCAGGGTTTTATTTTTTATTTTAGACTTGGGTTTCATTTCCAATCTTTTGAGTTCAGTGAGATATTTTAGGGGTCCACTAGATGGATTCCCGAGTTGTAATAGAAATGGAGAAGTAGGATGTATCAGAATCATTCTTTGTTAATTAAATTTTATTATGAGGTTTTTGGATTATTATTCTAGTTTCTTTTCAGCAATTTATTTATTCTTGTTTTTCTTATTTGTATTCTGTGTTCGATTATTGCTAATTGATTTGATATCCTCGGGTTATCGGGCGTGGGCCTGGCCAACCCGCATCCAGAAATTCAGGGGTATCACAGTAATTAAGTTGCACATTACATCCATAAACAATTCCATTAGCACCATGAATAAGTGTTTAGAGAAAACGTGGTACCTTGACGCCAAAAAGTGGTACCTTCAGTTAAAAAACGTGGTACCCTTAGGAAAAAAATAGTACCCTCGCAAAAAGGGACTTATTTTTGCAATTAAAAATGGTATTTCACCCCACACCGGTAATTAAATTGTACATTACATTCATAAACAGCTCCATTAGCGCCATGAATAAGTGTTTAGAGAAAACGTTGTACCTTAACGCCAAAAAGTGGTACCTTCAGTTCAAAAACATGGTACCTTTGGGGAAAAAGTGGTACCCTCGCAAAAGGGACTTATTTTTGCAATTGAAAATGGTATTACACCCCACACCGGTAATTAAGTTACACATTACATCCATAAACAGCTCCATTAGCACCATGAATAAGTGTTAAGAGAAAACGTGGTACCTTGGCGCCAAAAAGTGGTACCTTCAGTTCAAAAACGTGGTACGTTTGGAAAAAAAGTGGTACCTTCGCAAAAGGGACTTATTTTTTCCAAATACATTTCTAAGTGCACTTTGATTATCCAATGTCTTTATTTTGATTCTATTTAATTAAAGTTATTATAATTTTTTTAAAAAAATAAATTTCTAACTGCATTTTGATTATGTAACGTAATTATTTATAAGTGCACTTAGAAATCTATGTGACACAAATAACAATTATGTAATGTCTGTATTTTTATAATATTAATTTTTTGTAGATAGCTGATGGGAGGATGAAATTACTATGTTGATTTCATTAGCCGAAATGTTGGAATATACACAACCTGGGATGAGTGTAAGGCACAGACACGCGATTTTTCGAATCGCACGTATTATGTCTACAATAGCAAAATAAATACAGGGTACATTTGTAGAAACACAATCACTTATTTTATTGAAGAAAAAATAAATACACACTTGAACACATTGAAAAATAAATACACACCAAATCTCGATAGAGGGGACGATGATTATATACCAGGTTAATGTTACATAAAAAAATGAACCATCGATGTGAGGAGTTAAAAATGGAATAGTTTTGAGAACGATTGAGAATGTAAAACAACTACTTTCAATCCACGCATCTCTTAACGAGTACTTTCGCTCTATATACTTTCGGTCCATACATCAACAACTGAGATTTATTAGTGCTAATGTTATGGTTTTGTGCATATGCCATATGTCTATTTATAGAGCCTAATTTACAGACATGTGAATGAATTTTACCTATATCATGATTTGACAAAAGGGACTAGCCATGTGATTGAACAAAAAGCCAAATAATGTAAATCAGCCTTGGACCATGGCAGATAAAGAGGTATGGTCACATCATCAAAAAAAAGCTTTAGTGATTGAAAAAGTTATAAACAGTGGCATTGTTGTCCTAAGGCAGAGTATTGGCATCCCTATTTGTAAGTGCAATTTACTCATCTAATGTTTTTATTTTAACAAAACTATTATAATGTTAATTTCTTTTTCAAATAGATTTCCTCCTATAAATTATTTATATCATTTGGATAATCTTTAAATTATTTCATCCATCACTTTTTCAAGTTGTGCATGAATGGTGTCTGTCTATCACTAGAACAAAAAATTCATTCTACAATTAAAAAATTCATCGTTTACTAATGTTCCAAAACAATTCAGCATTCATCAATGTTCCAAAATAGGAACTAAATCCATTTGTCAAGAATATCATCAATTTCCTAGCACTCCTGTTTAGCATATTTATAAACCATTTCTCTTATTGAGTTTCAGTCTGCACTTGTCAAAAAACCACCTCATTGTCCATGGTACAAAATCCAAGCAAGTAGCTGCATCACACAAGTCTCAAATTCAGTATGCTAATCATAAAAGGGAAAAAACAAGATTGTCATTTATGAATCAAAGAGATATCATCAGTTATTCAAACAAAATGTAGCGAAGAAACTACTACCAAAAAGTATGAACAAAATAACATACAGAAATAAACAAAACCAAGACAAGAGAAACTATTACAAGGATCAACTGATTTAAATATATTATTACATTGGCAAGCACAACACAAACCATTTATAGTTCCATGAGGGAATTCTCATGTTCTCAACTTCATACATGGTACATTTTTATAAACGCAATCACTTATTTTATTAAAGGAAAAATAAATACACACTTGAACACATTGAAAAATAAATACACCTAGCACCACTATTTTTAGCCATGTGATGATTTGACAACACCTCACATATCTCTCTATGGCATCATATGTTCTCTTATATGGAGCCCAATTCACAGAAATCATATGAATTGTAACCATGTGATGATTTGACAACATCTAGACAAAAGAGCCAAAAAATAAATAAATAAATAATGTAGGAAAATAGTGACAGCCAGGGGGATATAGAAATCAGAAAAGACAAATTGAGGACTTAATAAGGAAAATAAATTAACCTTCATAGTCTGAGATTGGGTACTTCTTTCAAATGATCATATCTATTTCAGTGTATGCCATAGACTCATGCTATAGAAGTTTTAAACAAGCTTCGTATTCACAGCCAAACATATTCTCTTATGAACAGCATAAACTACAATTTTTCCACCATTCTAATTACATATTATGACCTTTTCAGTATTTTGTTGTTTGGAATCCATATTGTTCACAAGCATGGGCGAGGACTTGAGGACTTAGGACCGGTTTGGACCTTGTCACTACAAGAAAAATGACTTTTTACCACGGTGGAAAAGGCTTTCTACCATGGTTTTGAACCGTGGTAGAAACAGAGGTGGTAGAAAGTTGTTCTAGTGAACATATGAAACAACACAGTCTCATATTACTCTTACATGCTTGCATGTGGATCATATTTTAGGTGCAACTGATTGAAAATAAAAAAAGATAACTAAATTAGAAAGGCATAATTGTTATACACATGCTTGTTAAGTATATCCAACATTACTCAAGCTCTAGAAAATATGAGTTGCAGAAGGAAGAAGTAGGTGTCGCACAAAACCTTGCATCTACAAGTATATAACCATATGCTGTACAAGAAATAAGGAACATAACATTTAAAACCTAAATATCAAGGGCTGAACAATCTCCCTACTTCAATCAAACGACTGGTCAAGTCTTCTCTTTTTCCATTTAAGGAATATAAGTACATTGCAAGAAAGGGCTGTATCATGAATTCCCATTAGGCACAACTTTTTGTTTCCTTCCTATACACCATGTTGGTGTATGTTGACTGATTGAGGAATGTCAAAATTTAAAATTTTTATTGTTGTCCTGCCTACGTAGGGTGCTCGGAGAAGAAGACTGGACACATTATTTTGCAATGACTAGCTGCTCTCAAAACTTGAACTGGCATTTCACGCTTGTCAATCTGAGCTTTTACCATTGCACCATAGTAAAAAAAAAAAAAAAAAAAATTCATAATACAGAAACAACATTCACAGTTAAAGTGACCATAAAACTGCTTGCAATTTAATCCACATTAATGATAATGATAAGTAGAGTTTTAACCACAACATTGTCTAATAAATTAAAGTTGCAACAGATTCCATATGGACACTTGGCTCAATCTATGCCCATGCTCCTCATTTTACATTAACCACCTCCATTTTTTCACTTATTTTCAGTTACCTTTAAAATTTAGATGGAAATGCCAACTAATCTAACAGGAGTGATGGAAGAGTTGGCAAAGTTGACATTTCTACAACTATTGTTCTACTCCTTTCCCTTTTAACAAAGAAAAAGTGGCATGATGATTTTAGTAAGTCATATTGCACATCCATAAGGAGGGTTGGTTTCATAGCATAATCTAGAATAGAAAATCAAAATATGAAGCCAAAACTGCCTTGAGGATGATTCTGAAGTAATGACAAAACTCATAGGCCAACAGTTGGCCACAAAACAACGTAAGATAATAACATCAACAATAGATTATGTCTTAAGATGCCACAAAATTAATTGAAAATATTACCTTCTTTATGTGGATTAATAAGTTAAAATGTGCATCGTCAAAATTTGAAGGTTTCTTAGCACACAATAGCATAAAATGCTTTATTCAATTGTAATTTTGGGAATTGATGTAAAATTGAGGATTTCATGTGGTTATCCATGTATCTAAATTACCCTATGGATATCTAGAGACTTCTTGCTGATATTTCTTGTGGGTTTGAATGATGGAATTGATGATGGGGAATCAGAAATTGTTTTGTTGCATAGGAAATTCAGTTTTCTTTCAATTTTGCTGAAACTCAAAAATTTCTCCAAGGAGCTGTATTGATCCAAATGCTTTCAAACTTTTACCACAACTTCCTTTATACATCTAGTATTTCTCCATAATATTTCGTAATTTTTGGATCAGCAAATAATTTTCTAAAAATTCGAGAGTACCAGCTGTCCGAAGTTTACATCTGCTGGAAATCAGATTTTACTTGAATTATTTGACCAACTTTTCGAGACTGGATCTTTATAAAAATTTCCAGTTTTATACTTCCCTAAGTCTACTTTCTAAAAATGAATTTATTGGAATTTTCTTAGCTCCGGATATTTTCTAATGAATGAAGTTTTCCGAAACACTTTATTTTCAGCTCATTCTTAGTCAGCCATTTTCCTTCCAAAAACTGATTTTATTGGCAAAGCTTAAGTTGCTGGGAATTGCAGTGTCACATTACCCTTTGAGTCTACTTTTCAAATCATTTTCGTTTGCTCCATTTCAATTTAAAATGAATTTTCTACGAATTTTTAAACTAGTGGCAACGCAGATTTTGTTTTGAGGTTGTTTGTGACATGTTTAAGTTGTTAATTATCCGCTGTAGCGCATTGGAAGTGTATTGAGGTTGTTTAAGTATAATTGGGACAATGAATTTTTTATTGGATGATTTTTGGAGAATTTATCCGGACGGTTTCCGAATCATGTTTTGTTTGTGCCCCTAATTTCGAGTCGTTACAGATTAAGTACATGGAGAAGAAGATGAGGGATCTCTTATGGGGATCTAATTATGAGAATAGAAAATTACATGCCTTAGGTTGGAATAGAGTGACAAGTCCAAAGTCCGAAGGTTGTTTTGGGGTGAAGAAAATTGTAGACATCAATGGAGCAAGTCCAAAGTCCAAATATTTATTCTAACTTTTCAATTCTTTATGCAAGCCCATAACATCTCAGTGTCATTAGTTGATAGTTTTTTCATCCTACTAATGTAACTGGAACTCTAAAACCATCTCCCTCACTAGAACTCCTACATAAAAAGTAAACTTAGATCCATTCTCTCCAATTGGTTGTCCCATCTCGCTAATGTAAGTGAAAGGGTCGTTCATTGGTAAAAATAAATAAATAAACAAATTTAAATTTGCCTTGCCCCTCCCTTTTTGCTTCCAAGGATTCGTTGTGTTTTCATCAGGTGAAGGGCTACCTCTATTTACAGCGAAACACTACGAATTCCCTCAATAGGAATAGGCGGTGTCAAGATTAAACTTTTCCTAAACACACACTACAGACCTTTTCAAATCAAAATAAATAAATAAATTTAAATTTGCCTTGCCCCTCCCCTTTTGCTTCCAAGGATTCGTTGTGTTTTCATCAGGTGAAGGGTTATCCCTATTTACAGCGAAACACTACCAATTCCCTCAATAGGGATAGGCGGTGTCAAGATTAAACTTTTCCTAAACACACGCTACAGACCTTTTTCAAATCAAAAAAGAACCACAAAATCAATGCCATTGATTACTAGATAATTGTGTCACTATGTGTACAACAAACATATTTACAAGATGAGGGAGATTATGAGATGAATTGAGAGTTAAATAGGACAATATAAATTGAAAATAAAAAATTGAGAGTTAAATAGAGAGAGAGCAGAGTGTTGAATATTTTTCACACACAAAATTTATATGTGTGAGTCTTGAAAATGGGAGAGACAAGTACAAGGGAATGTTGGAATAATAAATTAATACTAAATACATTTTTTTGATAAATTAATACTAAATACATATATTAAAAAAGCCTCATTTATAGAGTTTGCTAGCTTTTGCATCAACCCTATCATGTGCATAGATGCCTAAAGATGCATTACACAAAGGTATACTTTACATGCCATTTGAGAAAGAGGCAATAATCTTGAATAATTCTTGATCCAAATTGACTTATAATAATTAATTATAAGTAAAAACTAATTGGACTACCTATGTGTTGGTGGCTTTGAATTTTAACTCCTAAATTCCTAGTTAAAGATTTAAGACTATGGAATGAAGAAATAGAATATGTGTGTGTATATATATATATATGTAATGTGTATAAAATTCCTAGTTAAAGATTTACACACATAATACTAGATCAAACTTAGAAGAAGTAATTTAAATATATTGAGAATGCTATCGTTAACAAATGTTGGAATTTGAATAACTGACCAACAAATGATTTTCACACATCACCCATTATGACAAAGAAATATTAATTAATGTAAAACACCCATCTATTACGTTGGATTATGATATATAAACGTATTTAAATGAACACTTGCTGCTTATTGTTATCTTTGGAGTCTAGGAGATAAAAGAAAGCTTTTTAAAATTATCCTTTCCAACTTTTCTTTTTCTTATACACTTTGTTTTCTTCTGCTTAACGAAGTATGCCTCCAAGATCACATGTTTTTGAGTCATTTTGACAAATCCATTAAGAGAATAATAATCCACATCAATGGAGCACTGTTTATTTAATCTGCTTTAAAACTGAGGCCCACATTCCATAATGATGAGCAGCAAATTAAGATAAATGGGATGATAAAACCTATATGCTACACACTCAGTCCAGCAGGAAATGATTGAACTATTGCCTACTTTGGTGTCCAGGGCAGGCTAAGAGGTCTCCATCTAATTTAATTTTTTTTAAATTGCTAAAATTTGAAGAAATTTTAGTATAGTATTAGTTATCTAATTTTAAATGATTTAGCGACCTTAAATAAATAAAATCTAAAGGTCCTAATCCACCAAAATCCATACTTGATCTCAAATTTTTTATAAGCATTTGATATCAAATTTTTTGGATTTCCATGTTGAGACTAATCCTAAAAGGCTCGTAAACTGATCCAACAAGTCCACCATCAAATACTTATATATGTTTTTTCTTTTTTTCAAAAGCAGAGGAGCATAGATTAATGACGAAAAGAAATAAAATCCATTGCAATATATTCAATATATACACACAGATACATATACATATGTGTGTGTTAGCGAGTGTGTGTGAAAAAGGAATCAAGAGGAAGGAATTAAACAAAAAAAGTTACGGTTTGCTTACTGATCAGACAAAGGAATCTGAGCCGTGTGTTATCATTTAGGGCTTAAGACTTGCTTCGATTGATGGTGAACTGGAGGAGGTTTGATCGAAAGTGTATCAGTCTTTAATGAACAATACCACAAATATAAATATGCATATATTTCAGATTCATCAACACAAACAGTACCCATTTCAAGAGTTAGAACGTGACCGGAGGCTAAGATGACGGTAAAAAACCCCAATTGTTTCCAACCGTCCAGTTATTGCCACTACACCAGAAATTAGGAAGAGAAAGGTTAGGGTTTCATCAAAGAGGGAAAGAGGAACCGTTGAGCCTGAGTATTTGATTTCCCTTCAGCAGATCGAAGATT